>NW_021778089.1:2956-4130 GCF_005508785.2 Acyrthosiphon pisum | reverse complement strand
AACTAGAACGGGTCAGCGAAAATTTTTATGTTACATGAAACATTCTCTTAACGTAAACTGCGCCCCTCATGATTACACTCCTCTTATCAGTTTGCTTAACTTATCCTCCCTAGCTGACCGTCGTCGCTTCAATAATCTTTCTTTCCTTAATAAACTCCTAACAGGCTTGGTCGATTCCCCATCCCTTCTTTCTCTCATTAACTTTAGAGTTCCTGTTAGGTCCACCCGCAATAATCATCCTTTCCTAATACCTCTCTGCACTAGAAACTATCAAAAAAATGAACCTATTACGAGATTAATGAAATTAGCCAATGAGGATCCGTTGTTCCTTTAATAGTTTTACTTTTGTATTCATTGTTTAGTAATTTATATTTTATATTTTTAATTTTATATTTTATACTTTGTTGTATTATTCATGTTATGTTATTGTTTGATCATATTGTACACCTAATTATTTAACCTGGGCTCACGCCCGTTTATTCAATAAATAAATAAATAATAAATAAATAAATTTCATAGAAAAAATTCTAAACGATTTTTAATATCATTTTCAGAAATAAATACAAATATTTTTTTTATTATTATCATTTTGTTTATTTATTTTTAATCAGTTAACAGTATTTTACAACAAATATTAAATATAATATAAAATTTTATAGTAGTAATTTGAGGTGAAAAAAATTCAAGGAGGAAAGTCCGCCTTGCAGCACATTCGATCACCGTATAGCTAAAAATTCTAATATGTATGGTTGGCGTTTCTGAGTCACTTTTTACGGGGAAATGAAAAAAATTTAACCAGGAATCTATGCCTTACAGTACAACTAATCTCCCTGTAATTTTATAGAAAAAATTCAAAGCGATTTTTAATTTGACAGACAAGATATTAACATTTAGTCAGTTACTATGCAACTGTTGTACAATCAAGTCGTGTTATTTTTTTTCAGTAAATTATCTTATTGATTCGATTTTTTTTTCAACCAATTATTTTTTGTTTTATTAAAAACCATGAATTTACAGAAGTTTTCTAACGATTTTCCTTCATTGGTTTATTTAGTAAGAAATAATTCGTATCCAGTACATTCAGATTTTACTACATTTTTATCGAGATTAAAATCGTATAATTCATTTCCACCTACTTTGTGTCAAAATAAATATTCGTTATCTGAGGCCGGAT
>NW_021778089.1:0-802 GCF_005508785.2 Acyrthosiphon pisum | reverse complement strand
CAATAATTCATATCATATATAATATTAAATGATATAAAATATAACCCATATTTTAACCATATATTGTTCTATAATATAACATTGTGATGCCACGACTGCTTTATCAACAGCTGCAGCAGCAGGTTGTTTTACGAATTATGATTATACAGCTGTTGACCACGATTATAAAGAACTTTTTTTTTTTTTTTACTCTTTAAACTTTATACCATTAATAATATTGCATTAATATTTAATAAAAATAGAAACAAGATTAATTATTTTATTATAATGTTACTACTTTTATTATACAATTATTAAAATATAAATGTTTACAATTTGTAATATTAATAAAACAGTTTATACATTTAAATTGTGATTAATTTCCTTTTTAGTATTTTTGATAATTTTTTTCTTAGGATCTGCTGAAACCCGGTCCAAAATTTCTCGAAGAACATCATTGATTTTGTTTGAAATGTTTGAATCTTTTGTATCTCTATTAGATGTATGAATTTTAATACTAGCTTCCGGATGTTTCCATCTAGTACAAAAATTCAATATTTAATATATTTTTATTTTACACATGTTATAGACCATAGTTTTTTACTAACCTTTCATCTGACGGAATATTTTGAATTGTGTTAATTTTATAGTGCTGAATGACATAGTAGTCTTCACAGTGTGGCGCAACAGGACATTTAAAAGTGTATGAACTATTTCCTTCCTTCATCGTTAATGTGTTCAATACATCGTTTTCAAATTTTAATTTTGTGTGTGTGTGTGTGTGTGTGTGCGTGTGTGTGTGTGGCTATAATATTTTAGAAAT
>NW_021778088.1:0-839 GCF_005508785.2 Acyrthosiphon pisum | reverse complement strand
TCGAAAAACATAAAAACGATATGCACAGCCAAAGTTTTCCTTTAAATGTGGTGAAAATATCGTTTCTTAGTTATGACCAGGGCTCGTAAGTTCATGCATCTGCATGTTTTTTTTGCTACACAGGAAAACATGCTAGCTGAGATACAAATCCGTTTCATAACAATAGTAATAATAATATGAAGTTTGATAATGTATGTTTTTGCATGTTTTGGGTGTAAAGGCATATTTGGCATATAGTCGATTTTTTACAGTCGTTAGTGCATATTATTTCATAAAAATATTTTTTAGACAAATATTTGAAATGTTTCTTGTTTCTTATTTACTTTCCTGTTTACAAAATTATAGTGTTTTGATTTATTTTTATTCAGTGAGCGTGTGACTACCTAATGTCCTAGTACCTACATACTTATTTAGATTTTATGCGTTTTACGAAATATCGCGGAAACAGTGTAATCGCTACCACTACCATCCTCCACCGTATAAAGTGGCAGCTTCTCACCAACCAGCATTTATAATTTTGTACATTGCTACACTCTACAGTATAGTTTTCTTACACTCGCCGATGAGTTTACTCGTATGAGTTGTAAGCGTTTATTTCCTGTTTTAGTATTTTCATGTGAGGTATAGGTAGGTTACTACTGTACACATTATTCATATTTTATTTTAACAATGCCGAAAGAAAAACAAACAGTTGCGGGCCGTTTGCAAAATTTTGTGGAGGAATTTGAATTTTTTAAATTTATGGATTAATTATTATTATTTTAAAACTTTTTCATGATTTTTTTACATAATGCATATTTTGAGTGCATAATTTAAAAATGTTAGAGCATATAAATGCA
>NW_021778087.1:0-2000 GCF_005508785.2 Acyrthosiphon pisum | reverse complement strand
GGGGCAAGTGCTGTATGATGTATGGCAATCAGTGTCCGTTCGTAACGAGTTGACTAGACTCGTCCGGCTCACTGGTTGCTATACTCAGCGGGAGATTGGTGCTCTGTCTTACTTTCTAGGGAGTATATATGCTACTTCTGTCCCTCTCTTGGTGTGTAATATGTGTGATAGTTTTTTGACGTTTTAGATAATTTTAATTTGATTTAAAACTCATGTATAAGGTGCTTGGTGTAGAACATGCTCTACTGATTTAAATACTGTTTTTTATACGGTTTTAATTTGCGGGGTTTCGCCGGAAAAGGGTACTTTTCTTCGGGCGGCCTGTTGACGAAATCAAGATTGCGGGATTAGCGCGCTCTGTTGCACGTGGGGAGCAACCGGTTTGCATGTTCTGCTGGAACAGTCGGTAGTCGGTGCGCGAGAGCGCGTCGCCGTAGAATATATACATTTTATAATGACGGGTAACGAGAGGGCGCCACAGATTTGGTGCGTTCGATTTTGTCTCGTTACATTTTGTTTATTGTTTTTAATTTGTTTCCGTTAAAACGTTAAAATCTATAACTTTATAAATTAAAAACCTATCTTAGAAACTCACAATCTCAGAACATATTGTTAGTATTATCACTTATATTGTTTTTAAAAAAAAATATTGACCAGTGTTCAAAAACAAAATTATTTCTATGACGACGTAGGTAATTGAAGACACTAACAAAAGAACCAAAAATAATTGATTTATTGTTTAAACAAAATTAAAATTTATATTTCAATAATTTTTAAAATTTAAAAAATAAAATAAAAGTAAGGTTCCTCTTTAGTTAAGAAATAAGAACAGCTGTAGATTTTTTTTACATGTTTATGTCTTATGGCTGTGGTTATTCTATACATTTTCCGACACGGAGCGTTACCATGACGTAATTAATGAATCACCTGTAGGTTTATTACGATGTGTATTTTTATCACAATTATATTATGTACCTACCTAGTAAGTAGTAACTACAAAAATGTTATAAATAGCGTGAACGCCGAAATTCAAAAATCAATAACGACCATAATATTCATAATATAACTAGTTGCTGGTATACTGGTATACTTGCGCCAAGACATATACATGTCCGATGTATCTGCATGCAGTGGAGTGATATTTTTACTAATTTAATGTAGTATACTGTATATACAGGGTGATTGATTAAGCGTAAAACACTCATTATCTCAAAAAGTATTCACTTTTTTCAAATTTTTTTTTTTCAAAATTTTAGATCTATGCTGCTCTAGAATTATATAATTTTTTTATATTTTTCACCCTTATATTTATTAGGTAAACCACCATCAACTTTTGATTTTCAAATGGCAACCCATACTAAAAATTTCATAATTTAGTAAGGCTTTTTTTCTCATGAATTATCACGTTTAAATTTTCATTTTTCGTTTATCCGTTGACGAGATACAACTCCTCAAAGTTGGGGTGTTTTGAGAGGTGTTTGTGTGTAAATGCGTTATACCTAGTCAGTACTGCAGACCGCAGTAATTGGGATTCTTGTGCTCCAGCGTAAAAAATAATAAACTATTCAAATCAATTCAGTAAGTACGATAGTTAAGTTGTGCCCCAAAATACCCCACTATGTTGCACAGTTCTCCCCCACGCTAATAGCGCCACTGGTCATGATATTATTGATATACTTATCGCTGATAAAGACCAGAAGTTACAAGTAATAAATTCGATACCGAAGATATGGTGATAAATGATTATCAGAGTACCTACCTACTTCCGAAAATAACTTTTATTGTTAACATACATATTATAAGTAATTGCCAATTGGATTATTGGACTATCACGTCTTGTCGCTAATCATATCAGCTGTTATATGTATTGTTAATTTTGTTCTGTGCACGATTACCACGATTATATATATATATATTATCATGGTTAATAAGTATACCTATTACCAGGTTATCGTGAAGTACATGAAAATACGTTGAGTAGATAAACGGTTATTAGGTTA
>NW_021778086.1:0-1053 GCF_005508785.2 Acyrthosiphon pisum | reverse complement strand
AAATTGGAATTTACTCCTGAATGCTTAAAATATTATTTTTTAAAGCTTAAGTGTATTCATGGTGGTATTTTTAAGAAAAGCAAAAAAAGTGAAGATCTACGAGCCACTTCGTAAGTATTATACAATTATTTTACTTTTTTTATTGCTTTCATCATCATTCAGATATTTACTATATTCTATATAATGTAGTACAATGAAGCAAAATTGTCCTGCTTTCATCTATGTAAGAGTTACAACTGATGGCACTAAGTTAGAGATTTCTCAAATGAATGAGTCACATAACCACGAGACCTCAGAACTATTGTTCTCCAATTTGCCAAATCAACGCCGCTTGGAACCACAAATGAAAGCTGATGTACTTGAACTGATGGAAATGAAGGCAAATAAAAAGCTTATTCAAGCCAAAGTACAAGCTGAAACTGGCAAAGTAGTAACTCTTAGAGATTTATCAAATATATGCAGTACAGGTACTAATATACTTAGTTTAAATAAATAACATGAGGTTTAACTTACTTAAATGTGGAATGTTCCATTTTCTAGAGAAACGAAAATGTGTGAAAAGTTTTGAAGAAACGGTGGAAGATGTCAAAAAGATGTATGGTTGTCATGTTGAACTGTTGACAGACAGTGATGGGAACTTTTTAGGCATGTTTCTTCAAGATTTAAGGATGAAGGAAGAATTTAAAGCATTTCCTGAAGTGATTATAAAATTAAAATATTAATTTATATTAAGCTGTTGAAATTATATTAAATATTGTTATATAGATGGTTTGTGCTGATGCTACATACAAGCTGGTGGATATGAGAATCCCATTGTATGTGCTATTAATTGAGGATGGTAATGGCCAGAGTGAGATAGCTGCTCTTGGATTGCTAGTAAATGAACAGAGAGAAACGTTACAATGGTTCTTTAATAAGTTCAAAGAATGTAATCCAGCCTGTTCAAATACAAGAGTATTTATTACAGATAAAGATTTAAAAGAGCGTTCTGTTATCAAATCATTGTTTCCAACCTCTCGTCTTGTGATTTGCCTTTTCCACACTCTGCGCACA
>NW_021778085.1:0-1191 GCF_005508785.2 Acyrthosiphon pisum | reverse complement strand
TTCAGGTATGTGCCTTGTCCGGTCCAAATAATCGACGCTCCAAAACCCAGCTACACAGACGTGGTGTACAGCAAAATATTGGATGGCCAGAGGAACGGCGTCAAAAACAATCTGTAAATTTTACGAATATAATGCGCACATGACATAATATCATCAAGTAGATTTTGTAACTATATTCGACTGCTTAAGGTGTAAATATGAATGATGAACACTTAATACTGTGCTAAACTGCTAAAATTATAACGTATAAATAATGCAAATATTTTAGTATAATACGTACACGTAACATGTCGATCCCAAGTTAATAGATTTTCGGCTGCCAATAGCGCCTATTATTGTCGGTGCCAACCAGTTGCACAAAGCAAACACACCATATATGATAGACAGACTCGTGTACCCGTCGCCGGTAAATGAGGGATCGTCTTTTTCGATACTTTTCAATACTGTTTTCTGAAATTAACATAATTACGTTGTATAATATTATTTCATGATTATCCTATAAGAAAGCATGTGGATATGAGTATGCAGTGGTCGGGAGTAGCGCGCTAATTGTAGCAACGCTACAGTAGCACGCTACTTTTATAGCTGTAGCGATGAACATGTAGCGCTACAATATATACAATGTAGCGAAATACTATAGCGCGCTAGAAATTTACGGTTAGTGTAGCGAAAATATTCATTATTTTATCGCTACTTCTAACCTATTTCATGATAATTAAAATATTATGATATATGTTTATTTATTTAATTAAGATGACTAGATGCGTGTATTTTTGAATTTTATATGTAAAAAAACAGTATTTTAGATTTTATGTATCATTGAATTCAAATTTAACACTTCCATCACAATGACCTACTCAATGACGAGGTCCACTTGACACTTACACTATACAGCGGAGCGTAAGATGTTCTAGATCCATGCTTGTCATAAACTTTTTAAAAAAAATGTTTAGCAGATCAAAATTCTTTGTAATCACTAATCTCCTTGCTGTATGAAATCCTTTCTCCCAGTGACCGAATTTCTAATCAGTACGAACTACTAATTGGCAATTTTCAATAAAACGTTTATCTGTTTTGAGTTTTGTTACAAAAATACATGAGCATAGACGTAAATAGGGGGGGTGGGCTTAGGAGGGCTTAGCCCTCCCTAAGCCATCTGAAGCCCTCCTTAAGATATTTTAATATATAGGT
>NW_021778084.1:0-5902 GCF_005508785.2 Acyrthosiphon pisum | reverse complement strand
TTTAAAATTATTATTTGTATATTTACCTACCCTATTTTACGAGCTAAATTTTTTAATCGTATATATATTTACATATGAGGGCAACTGGTACATTTTGCTCTAGGCAGTTTGTGGGGAATTGTTATAAAAAAAGGTACTTTTGGGGGCAACTGGTACATGCCCGTTGGGGGACCACGATTTCTAAAAGTCTCCCGTTAGTGGGTCTGTGTTCACCAAAAGTTTGAGAACCACTGCTATAAATAGTCACAGTAATTTTTGCTCTCCGATGTAATGTCAAAAAATTAACTACGATATACTAATACTATAATAGGTACTTTAATTCTTAAATATGATATTATACTGACTAGAATAAAACCAATGGGATGGCACCCTGAAGTCTGTATAATATACGAGTGCGCATTAAAATATTAAATATTGATAATACTACCTACCCTATACATTTTATAGGATAAGTAGTATTATGACTTGGAATCTTTTTCAGTTTTTTCAAGAACTTGACTTACTTATTTACTTTGGTTGCACATACATACCTATTTTTCTTCAGCCGTGTTGCTATATAATGTCAGTGAATGTTTCATGTATGATATTACTTCTCAATTTAGTTATTAAAAACGTTTTAAGTTATGATTTTATTTACCCGCCGCCTATATCGATGAGTAATTTGTGATTCATAAACTAAATCGCAGTGTATTTGGAATATGTTATTATTACCATCCCTTTGATGAAATGTTTACAAACCGCACCACGCGTAATGCACAATATTTACCGTGTGTTTTATTCATTTATTTACAAAAGGGCGTATTTTATGAACGGATTATTCGGCGATGCGTTAAGTTATTTCACCACACGATATTTGTGTGGGTATTGATCGTGGTATTCGATTAACGCGGTTGACTCGCGAAATTAAAAAAATCACAATAATTATTTATAATATTATGAAAGTTTCCGTTGAAAAACCTTCTACAATACATTATAATATTAAGAACCTATAACTGGTTACGTTATGAAACAGACAATAGTTCGTATTTTCGGTGGACATGACTCACAATAGCTGTAAGTATCGATATACTACATAATATTCATAATGTATAGGCAGGTACATGGGTTAAAGTGGGAAAAAATTCCAGAAGGGACTCATGTCTCCAAATAGTTTTAAGCGTTGTCTAATGTATAAAATCCTAATTTGTTAAAGGGGATGCTTTTTAACCGCCATATTAAGTAGGAGCAAAGAGTCCTACTGCGCTCCCACCCCACTTTAACCCCTTGGGCAGGTACCTAAAATCGTTGAAAAATGGACACAATCGATGTCAGTAATCATTGACAGTTGACTGTACCAAACTAAATAAAACAACAGTGTTTGTAATTTGTTTCTTTTGGGCCAGTTTTACTTTGACTTCAGAAATTAATTATAAATATAATACGATTAGTGTTCATTCGTTTGACGCACGAGTGCACGACTTCATTGTAACATGGTAAGTTGACAACCATTTGCCAAACGTGTTCACTCCATAACTGTTAAAATAAAACCTAATATTCTGGGTAAATGTTATTGACATCATAAGTTCTCGTTGATTACTCAAATAAATAAATCAACACTTCCACAACTTTATTTTCATGAAATGTTCACAAAATCCAAGCCTATTACCTAATATGTAAGCAGAGTACCTACATACACAGTAGTGACTTAAAAAACAATATTATGATAAAATAGGTAAATGTAAATCTATTGAAAGAATATATTTTATATCAAACTAGATATTATAATACCATCAGATGTATGCAGCACGTATAGTAAGTAGACATAGCCACCATTTTTTAAAATATTGAATATTAACTTCTTGTGACTGTTAAGTTGATATAGTGTTATGTTGGTATAAAACATTATAATAAGTTTGGTTCGCTAAATATGCAAAACTTATTACTTACCAGTTAACGCATATTATAATATATTATAAGTCTTATAAAACTACTTTTAAAGATTTCTGAGTAAGACATCTGTTATGGTATTGTGCGTTATACGTCATATAAGTTTAGTTCTGTATTGGTACAGAGATTTATTTCACTATTATTCATAAGATGGTTGTTTCATAATGGAATTAGTAATTTGAATAATAATAGTAATAAATTGTAGGTTTAATGTTTATAATAGTAATAATTAACGTTGGAAGAAATACTTAGCTTAAATGTCGTAAGTGGGAGTACGAATTCGGACAAATTACGTACTTTATATATTTGCATAAAAACTGTGTCCAACAAATTTGTTTTTGTTTTTAAGATGGCTGGAGAAATTAAAAATGTCTCCACTGTATCGCGTTTTGTTTGTAAAGAATACAAATTCTTTACTAAACTTTGCGAAAAAAAAATTTACAATTTGAGTGTCTATAGTATTATACCTACTTAATATAATTATATAAGCATATAATAATTATATTATACGAATTGTATACGTTATAATTATTTTCATTTAGCTAGAATTTGGTAGGTACAAATGAAAATTGCAATATATATTATATATATACTATAAAGCACAGGTCATTGACCATACAAATGTCTTAATAGAAATAAATCAAATGGTTTTTCTTTTCAATTCTGATTTAATTTAATGTGATGCACAATGACCAAATTCAAATCGCATGTGTACATTCGTGATATTATTTAATTTGGCATAAATACTTGTATAGGTAGCTACAGGCCATATATATATTTTTATTTATATTGAAATTTTCCATTCTAAAGAAAACCATTATGTACTGTTATTAACAGTTATAATGGTCTTCTTTAGTGAAGACGAAACCATAGATCTATAATTTACTAATCTACTAATTTACTCCACATTCCTTGTCCGGGTTTCTAATATTAAGACGGTTGTCGGAATTTCGGTAGTAACAGCGTTTTTCACTAGGTTAGGTTTACAATCAAAAAAACGTCAATATGAGATAGTTTTTTTTTTTCCACAAATTCGTTAGATTAAATCGGTGACAAATTAATAGTGAACGGTTACTACAAAAAATTAACCGGTAGTAAAATATTTCCACCATATATTCATTTGATAATAGCTATCCCCCTTCTACAAAAAAATAATTATCTTTTATTATGTTATCATTGTTTGTTAAATTAATATTGATAACATGTGCATTAATTAGGGGAGGTAATATTGGGAGAGGGGATTATCAATTGTAACCGTCCATTGGAACATAAAAAATGTGTGACCGGTTTGTAACCAAAGTGATCGGTTTGGTTAAACGAATTTCTTTTTTATCACCGATCCTAGTTTTAAGGGAAAATAGTCACCGATTACAAGTAACGAATTTCCTTTAATTTCCTATTAATGAACTGCTGACGTAGTGTTCTCGAAAACAGATTTAAAAAAATAATAATTGCATTAATATATTTTATGGTACCATGGAAACAATCAATACTAATTATAAGTGCACACTGCACAATATATTAAATGTGGTAGTTGATTCATTTATTATAATTAATTCATATTAGCACCAAATGAAACAATTTCACTACGAACTTGTGTCCTTATGCTCTTACTACGATTATATAATTTGATTATTAGGAATATTTGTATAAGTTATATTAATCAAAATAAGCAAAAGAAACTACACGTTGTTACAATATAATAATCTCGTCTCGGCTAGTTTCTAAAAAAAAATAAAATTCATAATAAAGTATTCGGTTATTGCTGAATAATATACCTTAGACATATTAAAATATTAAAGCTTTAAAAATGTCTGTGTTTTGTTAATATTTTAATATAATAATATTATGCTTATTATACATTGTTTAGAGTTTGAACACTTTGTAAATAAAACCGTATATTATTTCTTGAAAATAGTATACCCACGTTGTTTAGATACTGCACATAGTACATAATTTAATAACGTTACTTTATAATATATAATCTAATTCAGTTATATTAAAGTTTGAATATTGGATGGTAAAATATTAAAACGCATACAGAAGTAAGTATATAATTTGCTTAAAAACAAGCTATTAAATTACTTGATATTCCTAATATAACAGCGAATTGAATTATATTATTTTCTATGTAAAAGTTATATTGACTTTGTTACCTTATTATCAAAATAATTTCTCTTAAATTATATGGATTTTAATAACTAAGAAAAACTTTTATAAATTTGATATTATTTAGTGAAATAGCTTGGTTAAAAAAGCTAGTACAAAATCAATAGAATATAATATGTTCTAAAACGATTTTATTAATTTATTTATTATTAAAATCGCCCAGTAGCCAAATGTACAAAATAAGTTTGATACAATGATTAATAGAAGTATTAATATTAGAATATTAAATAACAAATAATAATAATATAACATTTGTTGATAAAACACAAGTATAAATATATAGTATGTGGATATTATGTTAGTGAATTGAAAATTTTTATATTATTCCGAGAATTACGAACAGATAACAAAATATTTATAGGTGAACAATACATACTTTTTGAAAGTGGTGGAATCTAAAAGAGTTTATTATTAAAGTAATAATATTGAAAATAAAAATCATCAATGTTATATTGTTAAGTAATTTATACGAAATAATTTATAATGTATATAATATGATAATTTACTTTTCCTATCTTTTAAGGATCTTTAATTTAGACATTTGAGGATATATTGTCTGATTATCATGGATCGAGTGAGGAGGCTTGTTCAAATTAATTTTGAATTTCTTCAATTAGCGCATATAATAACTACTTTTATAAGTTTCCCAAATAGTTGACGAATATTCCACATTCAAACGTAGGTATAAAGGTTGTATAAAGCTTTTTAAATGTAAACGGTTCATTAAAATTGAAACGATTGCGTTTTCAAACAAGCCAAATACGAAGAGAGCTTTTTTCTTATTAAAAATATAATGTGTAGATTAAATAAAAGTATCGTGTCAAATATAACACCTATAGATTTTTGATTTGAGTGGAGCGAAATAAAACATGGTCAGATAAATTATAATTAAATGTAATTATAATATTGCGTTTTTCTTTCACGAAAGAAATACATTTAAGTTTATTTATATTAAGAAACATGTCGTTTAGAAATTTTAATTTCAACTCGAATTGTCATGGGAATTTTTGAATGAAATATACATAAGAACAAAATAGATTTTCGTGTAAGACAGTACAAGCCATTAGAGCTCACACGTTTTGGTAGTTCGTTAATGTTGTTTTTGGTTATTTTTTTTAATATTGTACAAATGTGTTTGATCAACTGTAGATGGCCGATTTGATCCTAGTCCGTCTCGGATAAGACTTTGAGTTAGATTTAAAATTAAAACATACTTTCTTATACTTTTATTTAATTTGTTTTTTTAAGGTGACTGCCCTTACGGCCTTATACTTACATATTATATAATTATTATTTTTTTCTTCAGGTGAAGCTTATAATATTATTTACTTTGGGATATTTCTTATGTAGGCATGTAACTATTAATTATCTTTGGAGGTAAGATAAATTTTTGAACTTAAACCAATTACAATTTTAACCATGACTATTGTGTTACTTGGAGACATTTAATTTTTAATTTGTCGAATTGTGTTCAAAGTAAGAATTCGTTGTAAAAAATATATTGATTTAGATTCATTTATCATAAAATATTTAGGTATTACTCACACTAGTCACACTATTACTATATGGGTTAGGTTTGTGATTTATCAATATGTATAAATATTAGAAGGTCTTTTCCATTATTATTATATTCTCTATTTTTTAAGTGTTAAAGTTATCAGGGTAAAATATAAAAGCATCGTTTGGGACAGTGAAAAACGTAGATACACATAATAATATAACTTTTAAGAAATAATACATTTATAACATGACTGAGCATCGTAAATTTAGCAAAAACGTGTCGAAAGTAATATTCTTAACGCGTAAC
>NW_021778083.1:0-2997 GCF_005508785.2 Acyrthosiphon pisum | reverse complement strand
TATACTGCTGACTCAGTCAGCAATGCGGAGCGACTTCTCGTTTTTATTTTACCCAGATATATTGATTTTTATCAATCTAACATATTTTAAGTCAATATTTTGTTAAGTTCAAGTTTCGAAAACAAAATACCAATAAATAATAAATAGTGATTAAATAAAAAATTATAAACTACAATTTATAACATTTAGGATGGGCAACTTTAAAACAAATAATAGTTTATCCTATTCCTATCTGTAAAATCTAAATAGTAAATATGCATTGTGTATCTATATATATATATATTATATTATGGTCTTAATTAAGTTAATTATCTTAGAATTTCTATAAAAAATTATATTCATAGAATATATTAATTTTTGAAACATTAATAAAATATATAAATTACATATATACATTATGTTATACCTCAACGAAAATATGAAATGTCGAAAAGCGATCTTTAAAGTAACAACAGTATTTAAAAAAAATAATTATTTAGCAATTTAATATTCAGTTTTTTTAATATACATAAATGAATTGAAAGTTGTTTAATAAGATACATTGTTGTATATGATGTATAAAATAAGGTATCATTAATAATATAGATCACAACTTTATTAATGTTTAGAATTTAGATTTTATATATTGGAGTATTGAACAAATTTACTTGTTATAAAAAAGAAAATACCTACATTTTTTATTACCTATTGTAATTTTTAAAACGATCGATTTAGACATCCATACAACTAATAAGCAATAATGAAACCACTTATAAGTTTGGAATTTATAATTAGGAAATAATTGTAAATATAAAAAGTAATGTAATGAACATATGAATTAATAATTAAAGAAGAAATATAATAATTTATAAGAACATTCAGTACATTCTAAACATTTGTTTAAAATTATGATATAGGTTTTTATTGCGCACCTATTCATAATAAATAATGGAGTAAACATAGATAAGTCAATTATTAAATCCATGCTGACCATATGCATAAGGACTGATTTCTCGTCCACAAACAGAAAACAAATGAACCATGATAACATTTACATATACCGTAAACTTATATCCGTTCATGACCATGGGTCATATAAATACTCATATGTGAGAGAAAGCAAAACAACATTGAATAGTATTGTATGACAAGGAGAAAGCAAAATAGGTGCCACGACCCGAACCTAGAACAATATAGGGCTCAACCGATGATGTATACGAATACT
Organism: Acyrthosiphon pisum; assembly: GCF_005508785.2. Lineage (NCBI taxonomy): Eukaryota > Metazoa > Arthropoda > Insecta > Hemiptera > Aphididae > Acyrthosiphon > Acyrthosiphon pisum. The sequence goes on along the minus strand of NW_021778083.1, from coordinate 1,793 downwards.
AAAATATGTTTACTACAGGTAAAGTTAAATTCTTCCTATTGACTGTTCAGGTAATTGATAAACATATCATATGTCAACTAAGAAACATTTTTTTAAGTCGAGCTGAAAGTAGAGAAATCAACTGTGATGAAAAAATTTAATTTCGAGATTATTTAAACAATTAGTTGTAAAAAAAACCACAAATATAGGATGATATGAGACTTTGTTTACTCACAATTCACAATGAAACCATAAACTGTTAAATAATATACCTACAATAAGATTTATGTACCTTAAACATATCATGAATAGTGAAACTAAATTAAGACAAATACGAACTTTGATTCCATTATAAAATATTATATTTTTATAATTATTATTATTAAAATTATAAAAATCAAACAAAACTATTTTGTTTGACTTTTTAAAGTGTTTCATAGTTATTGTGGTTTTAAAATTAAAAATACCTACTAAGTTTTTAAAATAAAAATTGTCATTTTTACATTATACATTATTAAATAATAAAATTATTCTGACCCTATATTTTTATTTTATTTTTCTATGAATGGAAAAAATTGAATTGTTCATTTGAATAAGTATCAGTTTCGTATAGATTTCGTCTAAATTTGAACTTGAAATATTGAAGTCTGCAAAAAAAATACGTTAAATTATTTTTGAGATTTTTAGATACCTATAGTTGTAGGAAAGTTATCAGAAACGGTATATCTATATTACATTTTAAAAACCTTAATATTAACTAAAAAATTTCACAATTTCGTTTTTTCCTCGAATTTTGTAAAAATTTGATTTTTAAAACACGCTTATAAAAAAAATTGTACCTTTGTATTTTTAAATTACCATAATTCCGAACTTATAGTGGGATTGTGTATAACATAATAATATAATAGGTTAGGTTATATATATACTATTTGTACTTTTTTTTTATATATATACTATATACTATTTGCTATTTTTATATACCATTTGTATTATCGATATCATATTACCATGTATACTGTACCTATAGGTACATGATATTTTGTGAATATTTTATGTATCTACAGTTACATTTTATTACATTAAAATTACAATATCAATTTTGTTAAAAACTGACTATGAATTATTACGCAAAACCTGTTTATGACAAAATCGATATTGTAATTTTAATTTTAATCGAAATCGATTTTTTTTTGGTGTAACTTAAAAACAAATAACCGTAAATACTTAAAATTTTCAATAAACAATTTTGAATCTTGTTGTGCTATTTGTAATCATTTGACATTTTGTTCTTTGTTTTTTTTCTATACATTTATTTAGCGGGGACTAAAAGCTTGAACATTTAATAAAACATAAAATATTATAATAACAGTTTAAAATATTAAAGATTTTTTATATGCTTTAAAACTCCAATGTTGACATTTTTTTAAATCATGAAAATTTGCAAATTATTTTATAGTTAAAAATGTATGAAATGTTCAATTTGTTTAGCTAAGGATTGAAAATATAAAATAAGGTTTCTCATAACTCATAAGTATTTCATGTTGGAACCAAAAAATCTAAAAATGATATACATGATGCGGCGTAATGGATTCCCACATTTGCGAGGTGAAAAAATACTACAATATATGGACATTTATAATTTATTTATTGAAACTCTATTAAATAAGGTTTTTGAAAGGTATTTTTTAAAAATTATATCGTCTTAATTTATCTAATATTGCTTTTTTGAGCGACGCTCATTTGGAGACATTTTTTTTCAGTTACTGTGACTTCCAATCGGTACTCCGAGATGTTGGAAAACTTTTACGCCGAAA
>NW_021778082.1:0-567 GCF_005508785.2 Acyrthosiphon pisum | reverse complement strand
TAAAAAATGTATGAAAAAATATTAAGTATTGGTGCAACGGGACGGGAATTCCGCCGCCTCAGAGTGCTGAAATATAGTCCAAATTGTAGACGGGACGAGCTGTAGTTAATTCAAAAATGAACTAAGACTTATGAAACTTACAACAAAACTTAAATATATTCAACTTTATCTTTTGGTAAAAAAATTATGAAAAAATATTACGTATTGGTGAAACGGGACGGGATTCCACCGCCACAGGTGCTGAAATATAGTCCAAATTGTAGCCGGGACGAGCTGTAGTTAATTCAAAAATGAACTAAGACTTATGAAACTTACAACGAAACTTAAATATATTCAACTCTATCTTTTGGTAAAAAATTTATGAAAAAATATTACGTATTGGTGAAACGGGACGGGATTCCACCGCCACAGGTGCTGAAATATAGTCCAAATTGTAGACGGGACGAGCTGTAGTTAAATCAAAATGAACTAAGACTTATGAAACTTACACTTCAACTTAAGTACATTAAACCCTATCTTTTAGTAAAAAAATTATGAAAAAATATTAAGTATTGGAGAAACGGGACG
>NW_021778081.1:0-926 GCF_005508785.2 Acyrthosiphon pisum | reverse complement strand
AATAAATATATGATATGATTAATTTGGAATTTATTATAGGTACCTAATATAATATTATGTCATATACCTAGACTAACATACCGTCTCCGCTCAGAATCGTTTTTCTTATACAATGATATTATATCATTGAATTCAAATTTAATACCATCCATTATACAGTGACCCACTTGTAACCTACTGTACAGCAGAGCGAAATCCACTTACCCACCTTTTTTTTTGTTGACATTTTTAGGTCATTTTCACACATTTTTAGTCATTTTTACTGATTTAACACTAGTTCATTTCTTATCGTTTCTTGTCGACCATTATGCAGATGACTTAAAACATGGAAATTACAACAGACTAAGTTAGTACCTATCTGATTTTATCTCACCGATTACATTTTTCGTTGTCGTATTGTAGTGAACATTATTATACCTACAGTTTATTATTTTATTTCATATTTTAAGGACACTTTTACATATTTTAAGCAATTCGAAGCTTTGATAAATTTATATAGAATATTATAGTAAAATAGAGTAAAATATTTAAAAAAAAAAATGTATTTTTATTAGTTAAAAACTAATATTTTTCAATTTTTTCGGTCATTTTTTTATGACATTTTTTGTCATTTTTATGTCGTAATTACATTTTTTTAGGTAATTTTTAATGTATTTAAGGTCATCAACTTCCGAGCCCTATTGATTATATTTATAATTTTACGTAAAATCGAGCACACAAAAACATACGAGTCTTAAGACGTATTGGTATGGAAAAACTACCTTAATTGTTTGTCCATAGTCTGAATCATAAAATATAATTCTATTTGTTTTATAGTAACTTACATGTATAGTTTATCTGCTTGTCCCTTGTGTGGCCGTGTAGGAATTTACGTACCTATGAGTGGCTACGTCTTATCACACAAATATGTACAAATATATAAACCA
>NW_021778080.1:0-1078 GCF_005508785.2 Acyrthosiphon pisum | reverse complement strand
GATGAAATTGTGTAGCATCCATAATATGTGTACAGTACATATTTTATTTTCCCATGAAATTAAAATATAATCTATAATATAAAAGAATGAATCATAAATGTCCTTTGTTGGCTGTTGGCGCGTGTTGCATTTATTTATTTTCATAATATAAATATTAAATAATACTTATATTATGTAGCTTGAATTTTGTTGGTATGTAGTTGGTATACAGACTCTTTACACTTGTAAGTTTCAAGTTTGTAAACTAAATTTTAACATCTAAACAATAAACATAGTGTGTTCAGACTTCAGACTTCAGTTAACAGTTTTATCTCAGTCACATTAACCTGCATTTATATTTTAGAATCTGAAAAACTATGTAGACATTCTAGTATCAAGTAAGTTTTATATCTAATAATAATTTATAATATTGACATCTTTAAGTTTTAACACTAAATATTTTTCAATTTAGAAAAGTCAGCAGTTAACTTTTCCATATCCACGGGCATGGATGTAGGCCAGCATGATGGCATTTCGTACGACGCATTGGCTATAGAACGTTTTCTATCTCTTGTGCAACAGCGAACCTGTTAATTTATAATAAATTACTCATTTAATGTACGCCTAATATTTTTTTTTTTTTTTTTATTTTTTTTTTTATTTAAATGCCCTGGGGCTTTATTATTTAAACGACCCAAAGGTCTTTATAAATATGTTTGACAATTATACATATTTTACATACTATGATACAAAATATATATATTACACGTTGATGGAGACACTTCCAATGAAGTGGCTCCTGCCTTAATTTAATATCTTAAACTAAGTCGTATGGTTTCAGACGCTTAAGACGTCTGATATCCTTGGAGTTATCTAATAATTGTTTGGCTAGTGTATTGACATGGTGATCTAGCCTCGTCTCGTGCTTGCGAGCAAACCTTTGAATTTCGTCTGCTACTGTAGGCAGCATCATATCACGGTGAATTGCGTTGTTTCTTTCGAACCGGTAGGCTGCAGTGATGGTCCGAAGAGCGATGTTTTGACAGCGTTGTATTATATCGATGTTAGAATTACTGGCACAACCCCACAGTTGAATGCC
>NW_021778079.1:0-842 GCF_005508785.2 Acyrthosiphon pisum | reverse complement strand
AAATGGATTCCGTCAGCCAAAAGGGTCTTTTACCCTATAGTGGTTTTGATTTATGTCGTTTGTTAAGTATTAATATTAATCGGTTTGATAATTTAAAATCACTTAAAACTTATCTTAAACATATGGAATTTTCAAAGATAATAGAATTATAATAAGACTTTTATGTAAAATTGTATTTAAGTAACAGATTGTTTTTTTAATTTTTTTTTTGTATTCTTAAGGTGATGAGAACTCGCTCCCGCAGCAGAAGCTTTGCTTTACGGGGGTGCAGCAATATATATCCTATGGTATTTTATGTCAATCTTTTTTCTATTCTTTATGTTGTTGTTGCAATATAGCACATAATTATTATTATTATTATTGTGTTTCTGACCTTTTTTTTTTTATATTACTAGCAATTACTTTGACAATATTTAGCAGTATAATATACTATATAGAAATCGATCGAACAAAGTGGAAAAATTTGAAAATAATCCGCTCGTAATGTACACATTGCATTTTCGCCGTGTTTACTTTTGCATACTAATTAATTACTCAGGTGATAAACAAAATAAACAATAATTTACCTATGGAGTTTATTACATACTATAGTGAATTATCGTTAAGATTAATGCCTATATTATATTTTTCATAACAGAATATTTTTTATTGTTTATTTCATACAAAAAAAGTTGAAATTCCAGCGAGTATGGTGAAACGAATTTAAAGTTTATATAGGTGGAATGAAGTGCCACGGCGGTCGAAACCTCTATCTGTATAATATTACCACGGTCTTCGGGGGTTGCACATACCTCAGTTGAAAAATATAGACATTATCACAATTTTTGGCAAAAATGAGCTCA
>NW_021778078.1:3001-4201 GCF_005508785.2 Acyrthosiphon pisum | reverse complement strand
ATTTTAATAAAATTACACGCACTTTAACACCATTTTCATAAAAACACTAACATCTGTGTTCTTAAATATACGTGAAAAAGCGACTCCTAGTCCAAATGTAGTAGTGATGTGTCAAAAATCTAGATTACAGACAACAGAATCCAAATCACAAACTTTTGGATTTCAAAAGCTGGTTTTTGTAATTTATAGGTAATACAGATTTTTGTATTTTAAATCGGACAATTGTTTGATAATAAATTAAACTAACTAAGCTTACTAACTAGTTAGAATCTTTTATTTTAAATATAGAGAAAAATTCTAGTTAAAAATATTGTATTTAATAGATATTGATAGCATATGAATTCTAAGATATTTATTTGTTAGGTAATAGTTAAAAATGTATTTGTACCTATGAGCAGTGGCGCCGAACTAATTTTTTTTAGGTGTGGCAACGAACAATTACTTATACCTATACACACCTAACTTTTTAATAATTTAAAAATGTGTTCATTGCTATTGTCAATTTAGATTTAATTTGAGAAAACATCAATTAATCTCAAATTACTATACTATTATACATTTTACTACATTTATAACGAATACTATTAATTTACAGAAATATAATATAGTTATTTTTTTTTTTAATATTGCTGACTAGCAGATAAAATGATGCAATCTTACAATTTTCGTCACAGCCAATTGAAGTCCTTGGGTAAATAACTAGGAGGTTATAGAATCATTTTTTTAAGACTTCAAACTGCATGGTTATTAGCTAGTTTTTACTGTGGACACAATATTCCAACATCATTATTTTTAACTTGCAATTCACTGTCATGCGCGAGAGGTTAAAAAATAAATAAAAAATGAACTTCGTTTTTTTGACACTCGGCAACCCCATTCGGTTTGTGTGGGGACTACGGTTGGTGCGCGTTTTTTTTTGTGAGGCAGATAGATCATCACAGAGAACCCGGATGGTCACCCATCTGGGAGCCTGCTCGACCGCTGCACACATTACACTATATTAGTGACTGCGTCCAATCACCGCGCTTCACCAGGTCACCATACAATGAACTCTAATACCATTCACTTTAAACTGTATAATATTATATGTTTATATATTTTATCAGTTTAAATTCTTGCTAAATGTATTATATGTAATATTTGACATATCAACCAAATTGTATACAATATACAATCGTTAATATAGCATAGTATTGAGTA
>NW_021778078.1:0-1108 GCF_005508785.2 Acyrthosiphon pisum | reverse complement strand
AAGGCACAATTTTTTTTATAAGCATTTTAAATTCAAATGTTGATGAAATCCGGAATGAAATCCATCATAATCGCGAACATTATAAAATTATTTTGTATTTAAAAAAGTATATAATGTTCAATTTTTATAGCTAAGAACTAAAAGTTCAAAACAAGGTTAAAATATTTATAAATATAAGTTATACCTATTTAACTATTGCAAATAATAGGTAACAAATTGGCAACAAAAAACAGCGGTAAAACGGAAATATTTACACGACACCAGTTTTGAATTAAATTTATTTTGATGTTTTTGTTGTGATTAAAAATGATTAGGTAACCTTCATGAGTTAAAATCTTAATAAAATACTTGAAGTACCTACATTTTATATAGACCTGATATTATAATGTCTAAAATATTTTACATTTTGGAAAGTCTGCATAGTACTTACCTAATAACTTATGATTATAGCAAAATTACATTAAAAATACATCTAGGACGTTACCAAATATGTATGTGATTTTTATTTATTAGATTACCCGAATTCGTTACCAAATGTATTCATTTATTTTTTTCCATTATTTAGTTGTGTTTTGTTACTTTTGTATGTACTATGATTTTTTTTTCCTTTTATTTTAGTATGTTTGGGTTTTTATAAAAAAAATTTTATATTATATTAGCACTATTATTATTGGCGTATTATAAAACCGGACTCAATAAGAAGAATAATATGATTTCTAAGAAAAAACAATTGTAAATGTTTCAAAGCAATACTCAAATATGTATAATGTGTTATTAAGTAAAATATTGTGCAATGAACTTAGGTAACTAGGTACCTATAATTACCTGTGTATAAAATTTGTGAAATTAAATAATTCACTTGTTGCATTTGAAGTTTGAAAGGTAGGTATAATATAAACATTTTTATTTTATATACCTAATTATTATATTTAAATGATATAGATACATTTTAATTATAATAGGTAAATAATATAATTTTCAAGCATAATTTTATTTTTATATATTTTTAATTACCTAAATAATTAGTAAGTACCTAATTAGGTACCTACCTACCTACCTACCTACAATTAACTAAATTAAATAAACAATTTAAAGAGGGTGTCAATAA
>NW_021778077.1:0-889 GCF_005508785.2 Acyrthosiphon pisum | reverse complement strand
GGCGTGTATGTCCGGTTCTCGTATGTGTTTAAATAGGAAATTCTGATTCAGAGTTTGAGTGTCTAGCTATCAGTCATCTCGGGTGAAAATCGATTCCCGAACGGAAGCATTGGGAGTGTAGGTCGCTCGTATGCAAGTAGCTAGTCAGGTAGGCAATCCGACTACGTCGGATCGCAGACCCCCCGGGCGTGTATGTCCGGTTCTCGTATGTGTTTAAATCGGAAATTCGGATTCTGAGTTTGAGTGTCTAGCTATCAGTCTTCTCGGGAGAAAGTCGATTCCCGAACGGACAATCGGCTTGCGGCGGATCGGATGCAGTGGGGGTCTGAGTCGCTCGTATGCAAGTAGCTAGTCAGGTAGGCAATCCGACTACGTCGGATCGCAGACCATGCACCGGGCGTGTATGTCCGGTTCTTGAGTGTGTATGTTGAAATCGGAAATTTGGATTCTGAGTTTGAGTGTCTAGCTATCAGTCATCTCGGGTGAGAGTTGATTCCCGAACGGACTATCCGACTGCGGCGGATCGGATGCAGTAGGAGTGTAAGTCGCTCGTATGCAAGTAGCTAGTCAGGTAGGCAATCCGACTACGTCGGATCGCAGACCATGCACCGGGCGTGTATGTCCGGTTCTTGAGTGTGTATGTTGAAATCGGAAATTTGGATTCTGAGTTTGAGTGTCTAGCTATCAGTCATCTCGGGTGAGAGTTGATTCCCGAACGGACTATCCGACTGCGGCGGATCGGATGCAGTAGGAGTGTAAGTCGCTCGTATGCAAGTAGCTAGTCAGGTAGGCAATCCGACTACGTCGGATCGCAGACCATGCACCGGGCGTGTATGTCCGGTTCTTGAGTGTGTATGTTGAAATCGGAAATTTGGATTCTGAGTTTGAG
>NW_021778076.1:0-731 GCF_005508785.2 Acyrthosiphon pisum | reverse complement strand
TCTACAAATGAAAAAATTTAGATTACAAACCAATATAAACCGGCTACAAAATGAATGGTGAAAAAATAAATTCAAAATTCAAAATTTGGGCATTTCCCCAGTGTAATGGGCATGTATTAGAAGGTATTATAACCGCTTTTACTTATTCGAACCATACTATGCGGTTCTCCTTGTAAAAGCATTTAGCATAACAACCTATGAGCACAAGACGGTGGTTTCTTCAGTACGACAACAACAACAACTTTTATGACCACACCCAAGGCACCTGCGAGTTCCGTATACTGACCACATCAAAGGAGCTGACAGCATATGTATATAAGGGAGACAGGAGCACAGCCTGATCAGATGTACCTGGACCAGCAAGACCGAAGTCAGTTCACGCCACCAGCCATTATACACCGCTACACCGCTACACCGCTACTACCACGAAATAATTCTACATAATACTATATTTTGATTGTTCTAAATTATTAAAACACATATTATTACTTTGAAATTAGTATTATTATTTCAAACTACAACATCGTTTGGATTCTGAAAGGGCTGCACGTAACACTGGCGCAGTCGGACTGGATTTCATTCAAAGGAGGCAACCATCAAAGGCTACAGTCAACAAGGAGGAATTGATCACTCTTCTAAGGCGACAACTCCGAGGAAGAACCAACAACAAACAAAAAACTACGCTGCAGTTCTATCAAAAACCATACATCATGTCATCAGCATCGAGGAAC
>NW_021778075.1:0-845 GCF_005508785.2 Acyrthosiphon pisum | reverse complement strand
TTTATTATAGGTATTGCAAAAAATAAATCCTTTTAAGTACTCAAAATATTATATTCCCTAGTATTCTACTGGTAGAACTTTTTGTTCCCAATTCTATTTTTAAAAAATAAAAGGTTCTATCAATAGAACATATGAACAAACGATGTGTTTTTTTTTTAAATTATTGATTATAGGTACTGAATTGGCCATCTTGGGTAGTTACTTATATTCGTAATTAGTACCATCGACGCACCGCGTGTGAAATGCGACAATTTTTATAAATAACAACAACAAAGTTGCACGATAACTATTGTATATTTACATATTATACTTATTTCCGATAACACTTTTTGTTTCCAATAAGAATTTGGTTTATTAGATAACACTTTTTGATTTAAATACATATTTAAAAACAAAATGTATCCAAAACATTGCTTGAATAAGGGTCACATAGAACCTTTTGTTTCTGGTAACTTTTTAAATATGGTATCAATTACATTTTTTTTAAGACTAAAAGATAGAGAAAAATAAATCTTGATTGAACAGATAAAAAATCCATTTTTGAAATATTTTGATATAGAACTCTTTGATTCCAAGCCCGCGACCTATGTAAATTGTAAGTATCAATACTAAGTATAGGCACCTAGTTATACAATGCGAGTTTGATGAGTTCAGTTCAGACGACGATGCGATGACTATAGGAACTATTGACTACATAAGCCCCTATATTATATACACTACAATATATAGATTTAGTGAATACCATTGATTGTAGAAACGTGAAAGCACTATTATGATGATAATAATAAGACGTTGGCAAATAAGACCCGATTATTATCTGAATAATCAAATAGGTAAGTCGTAAG
>NW_021778074.1:0-1865 GCF_005508785.2 Acyrthosiphon pisum | reverse complement strand
TTGAAAAATATAAACACATTTTCATCATAATTATTTTTAAATATCGTTCCAATAAGATGTTGACCGACGGGCCACAATATTGAGCATTGGCAATGTACTGTATAATAAGAAATTGAAGTGTTATTTCAAGACAATTTAACCAGTTATTATATAACATAAAAGTGTTTTAGCTAATCGTTGTCACAAAAAGAACTCTTCTAAATGATTCAAGGGACAAAATGTTCGCAACAACCGAATAGATTGCTAGAACGAAGATAACTACTGCGAGACCTTCAACACTAATTCATATACCTAGTCAAATAAACAGACAAATATATCTACCTAATCAGGGCACACCCTTTTCTATTTCCCCAAAATTAAGTATAACACAACACAACCAAGTTATTCAACTATTAACTGAATATAATCACATTTTTACTACAGATACTTCCAATATAAAAGCCGCTAATATTAAACCTTGCGAAATCAAAATGAAGCCGAATTATAAAGAGCCAAAATTTAATGCACCCCATAGAGTATCACCACAACAGCGTCAAGAATTAGAAAGTCAAATTGACAAACTTTTAAAAGCAAATATCGTAAAACCAGTAGTTTCAAAATTTGCCGCTCCAGCTTTCCTTGTAAAGAAAAAAGAGATAGGCTCATATCGTTTAGTAGTATCCTACAAAGAACTTAATGATAGAGTAGAATGCGATCAATATCCATTACCTCGTACTGCAGATTTATTCAGAGCTTTAGAAGGATCAAAATACTTCAGTTCTTTAGATTTAAATAGTGGTTATTTTCAAATTTCTGTTGATGAGAAAGACCAGTTCAAACTTGCATTCACTTCTGTATTAGGCTTATTAACTTTTACGAGACTTCCACAAGACTTCAAAAATAGTAGTGCTATATTCCAGAGAGAATTAAATAAATCATTTTCACATATTTTATACAAATCTATTATAATTTACATTGATGATTTAGTATCCTATGGCAGTAACTTTGATCAGGCAATAATTAACTTACGCGTAGCATTTGAAATCATTGACAAAACGAATTTTTCATTGAAAACAAAAAAATGTAATTTTTTTTACGATAAAATCGAATTATTAGGACATGAAATATCAACAATTATTGGTATACGACCGTTAAACAGAAATACAAAAGCAATCACTGAATTTATTAGACCAAAAACAATAAAAGACGTTAGATCATTTATCGGCATGTGCTCATACTATAGGAAACATATTAAAGAATTTGCTAAAATTGCACACCCACTTACCGAACTAATAAAAATCGGCAAAACTAAAATAATTTGGCTTGACGAACACGAAGAAACGTTTAATAAATTAAAACACTATTTAACTTCAAAGCCCCTCTTATTACATTTTAACGATGATAAACACGTATATTTGACAATAGACGCATCTATATTAGGATTAGGAGCATGTATTGAACAGTCCGATGACACAAACACATTACGCTCTGTAGGATATGCATCTAGAAAGTTATTAGATTCAGAAAACACTTACTCTTCCACCACCCTCGACTCTCGAGTTACATGGTTTATGTTTTGGTGTCCAATACTTTCGAGAGTACTTATGGGGACGCAAATTTACAGTATTTTGTGACAACACAAGCTTACAATATTATAACAACCTAAAAATACCCTCCGCTAGGATAGCTAGGTTAACATTAAAATTATTGGACTTAGACTTCGATATTAAATACATAAAAGGCAAAGAAAACAAAGTCGCTGACTCGCTATCAAGAAATGCAATTAGAAATATTAAAATTATGAATACCATTAATGACGACACGACGCGTTGAATAATTTACACGATATTAAAACACAACAAAAAAAAATGACCAATTTTGCAATG
>NW_021778073.1:0-849 GCF_005508785.2 Acyrthosiphon pisum | reverse complement strand
GAATCGCGGACAGCGTTCCTTACTGTCACCAAAAACGCAAATTAAGCCATAAATTACGTGTATAAAAAATTTAAACATTTCGGGAGTCCATGAAAATTATATAGACACTTATTTTTTTGGGTGTCTAGCAGGTCTGTCTCCTCACTTATCTGAGTAGGCAATCCGACTGCGTCGGATAGCAGACAATGTTTGACAACGACTGAGTCACGTAACCAGGTATGCGACCCGACTGCGTCGAATCGCGGACAACGTTCCTTAGTGTCACAGAAAACGCAAAATTAAGTCATATCGAAAACCACAAAGGCGGTAAAAATCGAATTTTCAAAGAAATACTAAAATTTTCGTCACAGGGCCTAACCTGGTCTTAAGGCGGAAGAGATAGCGAAAGGTAAATACAGAAAAAACACGAAAAAAATAATTCACTTTACATTGCCGCCGCAAATTCTGCAGTATTTGTAATTATCAAATTTTATTACCTCAATCAATTAACTCACCTACAAACTGTAATATATTAAGTTTTACATAGTATACTTGTAGGTTAGTTATGTTACTATTGTCAATTCAAGTATAAAAGAATCATCCCAAACTATCCAGCATAAAAAATAAATAACGAAATATGTAAATAAATATTTATATATTATAAAATAATAGTTTATATCATATGATACTCATAACTAAACATACCTATGTAAGTCATACCTATTATAGTCATATCATCATACAATTTAATTGCCATACTTCAATTAAATACATAAAGTTCTATTTTGTATATTAATATTGTATTATTTAGAATCAAACTGTAATATATCAAGTACTTACTACATAGTATATTTAATATTAGTTATTTAA
>NW_021778072.1:0-929 GCF_005508785.2 Acyrthosiphon pisum | reverse complement strand
TTAATTGGGGCAAAATACATTTCTCGTACCCAATTCATGTTTTACCCATCGAATAACACATTCATATACCTAGAACAATAAATACACTTTTAAATTAGTTATATTACATATATGTAAGTATAGGTTACAGAATTTTTTTCTTCTCCAATACTACGAACATATTACAATAATTAATTTTAGTTTGCATACTTTTTCTTCAGATGGAACTCTAAGTTCATCACTGGAGATCAACTTAATCACCTCTTTGGATGATAAGGATAGGAATTCGTCACCATCAGCAACTTTTCTAAGAATCAAAATATAATAATAATAATAAATACAATTTCCTTATAGAATCATAATGATAAATAATTTTCCATACGAAAAGTTTTGTCGAATATATAACTCTGAACTTGTTAACAATTTCGTACAGCTATGGAAATCAGCTATTTTGTTTATACCGATACAATTTGTAGAGCAGAGTTGTGTCTCTAAAAAATCACAACATGCATCTTTTACTTCTTGTAACTGTAACAGATTTGCAGCTGATAACAAATCCTTTAGAAATAAACAATAAAGTATTTAAATAATTTAGTTTTCTTTAATAAAAACAAATTTTATATATTTTTACCTGGACATTTTTTTCTGTGATCACGATTTCGCCTGAATAAATAAAGTTTACCAACAGCTGTAAACAGGTAGAATTTAACTGTCTCATAGTAACAAGATCATAATTTTTTTCAGCAAAATTTGTGAACATTGCATGGAAATACGGACTAGCCGATGCTAAAACCACCTTGTGTGCGAATATAATTTTTTTATCGTCCGTTTCAAGTTTAACGTCACAAAAAATCTCGAGTCTAAAAACAAAAATTTGTTACTAATATTTATGTGACTAATTAATTCATTTACCACTTACTTGCGTAAGGATTGTAATACTTCAAATAACT
>NW_021778071.1:0-849 GCF_005508785.2 Acyrthosiphon pisum | reverse complement strand
GATAAAAACTTTATTGATATTTATAGAAAAAAAAACTAAAAAAATTTAAAACTTAAAATGTCCGTAAACAGCTCAGAAAGAGTCAAAATTGTATGGTGTATAGGAAATGCTAAATGCTAATATAAACATTCAGTAAAATTTTCATGTATCTGCAGTTATTCGTTTTTGAATTACAACAAAATAAGGAAATCGCTACATGAGAAATCGAGTGAATATCCAGTGTTGTAAAAATTTGAATTTCAAACGATCATAAAAATTTAATTTGACTTTCTTATAGATATTTTTTGTTTGATAAAGGTAGATAATCTTATAAGGAATCTTGTATTACATTTTCATATCTTAAATTTAAAAAGAAAAATTTTCATGAATTTCTAACTCGAAATAATTTGCAAATTTTCGTGATTTTTCCATATTTTGTCATTTTTTGAACTTTAAATGCTTATAAAAAAAAACTGTGACTAACGATTTTTAATATTTTTCATCTGCCTTTGAAACAATGTACTAGGAGCCTTCTATTAAATTTTCAATCTTTTTTATCCAACAAATACAATTTTATTGATATTTTTAGAAAAAAAACTAAAAAAAAATGGAAAATGAAAATGTCCGTAAAGAGCTCAAAATAAATCAAAAAATTTTGAAAATGTTATGGAGTATAGAAAATGCTAAGATAAACATTCAGTCAAAATTGCATATATCTACGGTAATTTTTTTTAAAGTTACACCAAAAACCAAATTCAATTTTATGAAAAATCGATTTTGCGTAAAAATTCCCGTTTTTCCTTAATTTTTCTTTTGTTTTTCCCGGCGCTTTTGAAAACTACTGGGAAATTTAAATTTTGACCTACCCAA
>NW_021778070.1:0-832 GCF_005508785.2 Acyrthosiphon pisum | reverse complement strand
CGGGTTTATTACAGTATTTATCAGCCCAGAAGAAAATATTTTAGTAGACGAAGGTTAGTATGACATAATATGTATAAGATTGTAGCACTTACGTTACCGACGTCATATTATGCTGTTATAGACTAGAAACGATGTTAAGCATGTATCCGAGAATTGTATTGATCAACAACGAACAAAATATGGTATGCTCATTTTATTATTGTTTTATGCATTATGTATAAAATATTTACTACCATCATAGATAAACCAAATGAAATCGACTTTTGGGGTGGTGAAGAAACTGACGATGTATGTCTTGAAGCACTAGAAAGATATATTTGGGGCGAAGACTTCGGAGATGATGAACAAATGCTGTTAGAAGCTTGTATTGAATATAGTACTTAATATATATTTGTAAAATAAAAATTCATAATAATAATAATAAAAACTCTTGACAATTATTTATTAATCTATAATTTTTTTTATTTTTACATTATAAATATATATTATTATATAGGTAATTATAAATCTTCGTCAGATAAAATATCCGGCAAAACGTTGTTGACATTTCTTCATCAGATGAAAACTCCCCTGACATTTCTTCGTCGTCACTACTATAACTAATATTTTTAATGTAGAAAATGATAATAATATTAATCACTATATTAAACTTACATTATTTCATCTATCATTCTGAAAACTTTGTCCAAATCTGTTGGTGGAGGTATAACTTGTGGTAAAACACTAAACACCAAATATGGTAAATGAAATAATAATAATGATAATACAAATTACATTAAACTTACGGTACAAATAAAAATGGTATCTCAAATTAATTTTCTGAATTATGACG
>NW_021778069.1:0-774 GCF_005508785.2 Acyrthosiphon pisum | reverse complement strand
TTAAATTTAAAAAATTTGAATCAAAACATAAATATGTTGTTAATAGTAGTTTTAGTTAAGCAAAACATACATTAATGTCTTCAGGTTTGATGGTTGCGGTCTGACCGCATAAGGTTTTAATTTCTAGACCGATTTCTAAGTTTGTCGTTGCCACAATTTTCACATCATTACTTTTGTTTTTAAAAATATTGTTTTTGGTGTACTTATATCTGGGATCTTTAATTGAGAGTTCGTACATCTTCCTCTGATTTGTAAACATTTCTTTTTCCCTTTTAGTTTTTAATTCAAATTTTGTAGCTTGTGTTTTGTGCGTTTCGAACCCTATAAAAGTTAAAATTTAACGTAAAGTGATTGAGTGAAAAGCAAAATAATTTCACATAATTTAAAAAAAAAAATCTATAATCCTTATAAATAAAATAAATTCATTTGAAATTTTATTTATATTTTTTCTGCAAATATTAGTTGTTCATTATTTTCAATTTTTTTAATAGATACGTATAGGTTTAAAATTAATTAAAAATCATGATTTTGTACTACAAAATATTATATTTCACATAATTTTTTAAAAAAAATGTATAATCCTTATAAATAAAATAAATTCATTTGAAATTTTATTTATATTTTTTCTGCAAATATTCCTAAGTATTAGTTGTTCATTATTTTCAATTTTATAATAGATACGTATAGGTTTAAAATTAATTAAAAATCATGATTTTGTACTACAAAATATTAATTAAATATGAATAAAAATATTACCTAGGTGTTTGTCAATCA
>NW_021778068.1:0-836 GCF_005508785.2 Acyrthosiphon pisum | reverse complement strand
TATAAGAAAAGTCAAATTAAATTTGTATGATCGTTTGAAATTCTAATTTTTACAACATTGGATATTCACTGGATTTCTCATGTAGCGATTTCGTTATTTTGTTCTAATTCAAAAACGAATAACTGCAGATACATGAAATTTTTATTGAATGTTTATATAAGCATTTCCTATACACCATACAATTTTGAAAATATTTTGACTCTTTTTGAGCTGTTTACGGACATTTTCAGTTTTCAATTTTTTTAGTTTTTTTTTCTATAAATATCAATAAAGTTTTATCTGTTGGGCCAAAAAGTGTATAAATTTAATACAAAGCTCCTGATATATTGTTACAATATCAGTTGAAAAATATTAAAAATACATAGGCACAATTTTTTTTTATAAGCATTTAAAGATCAAATTTTGACAAAATTTATCAAATTTTAATTTGAAAAATTATTTTGTACTTAAAAATTTATAAAATGTTCAATTTTTGTATCTAAGAATTAAAAATTTAAAACAAGATTCCACGTAAGTAATTAATTCTGTTACCAAAAAATCTAAAATATACATTTAAACAGTTTATTTTTATAGTCATTTTAAGTACAAATTTGGACGAAATTACATATTAAAAACCTAGGATAACTCTTTTAGTTATTTTGTTGTGATTGTATAATATTATTCGTGGGTACTTGAAACTTCTAAAGTATACTATTATATATCTATGATTTTACCACGGTTTTTTGTCGATGTATAACGCGTTATAACTTATAAGTACCTAATAGATATTATGATATGATTAATTTGGAATTTAATATAGGTACCTATTATAGGTCAATTTTTTTTTAATACCATAG
>NW_021778067.1:2910-4420 GCF_005508785.2 Acyrthosiphon pisum | reverse complement strand
TTTTTAATTTTTTTTTTTTTAAAATCATATTTTTAAGGTGATGAAAATAATAAGAGTATTCTTTTTGTAATAAGACAAGATAGATAAAGGAGTACATTCCCCTCTCAGGCTTTTTTTAAATTGATTTCACCAACACATCAATAAAAAATGTATGTTATATCAGGGTCTGTAAAAGGCAAAAAAAGCACACTCTGAAAGGGATTTCCAAAAAGCTGAGCACACCACTAAATACAAGAACTGTCTCTTAATAATAAAAAATTATTAACTCAGTAAAATTTAAACATAAAATAAACAAATTTATTAGTATTCTTTTACTAATAAATAAATAATAGCAATACAAGCACTGACTTTAACTGTTTTACTTTAAACTGTTCAGCAAATAACCGGTATACCAAAAAACCGTCACCAAACGGCAAACAATACTACGGTTTTTCGGTAAGCACCGGTGTTACGGTTTTCCGGTATGCACCGGTATTACGGTTTTCCGGTATGCACCGGTATTACGGTATACCGTTGCAGTGGTATTTATGCAAAAACCGGTATACCGAAAAAACCGTCAACCCTAATCATAGTATACAATGCCAACGCGGCAACGCTATTGCAATAATTTGGTGCTAATTTTTTAAATGCCATAATCATTTTTCTAATTACAATATTATTGACGTATTGTCTTTTATGGATAGTAATGTAGTAGATATATTACTATATTAGTACAATAGTACCTATAATATAGGTGGCAATGGCCATCCCGTTATCTCGATAAATAATTTATAAAATATCTGGCATAGGTACTGTCTGATTTTATACATCTCTTATAAGTTATAAGTAATTAATTATTAATACCTAGTTATTAGTTTAATTGTAATTATTTAACTATACATATAAATTTCATATATTTATAATAAGTAATATTATATCATTAAAAGACTAAATATGATCTTAAAAACTGTACAATTTTAACAAAAATAAGCTCTATAATACATACATATAAAATTATTAGTGTTTTTCAGGGTTGTTAAAAAACATGTCTAAAAAAAATATGTTTAAAACGATTTTTATGTTTAAAACAAGTTTTTATTACAACGTGATTATTTAAAAATATTTTAAACATGTTTTATAATATGTTATAAACGCACCTAATTTTAAAATTAAAACTTGTATTTTAGATTCTGAGTGAAACGATGAATGTATTGATTTTACAATGATGTGTGTTTTTTTATTTTTTTTTTTATTTTTTTATTTTTTTTTATTTTATTTTTATTTTTTTTGTGTCTGTGTACACGATAAGTAGTCGAAATAATGCTACGATTTTCAACTTCAGTATCTTGTTCGATCAGAAAGTGAATATCGTTGGTGCATTGGGGAGGTCAAAATTTAAATTTTCCAGTGGTTTTCAAAAGCGCCGGGAAAAACAAAAGAAAAATTATGAAAAACGGGAATTTTTACGCAAAATCTGTTTTCGAGAAAATCGATTTTGGTTTTTGGTGTAACTTTAAAAAAAATGACCGTG
>NW_021778067.1:0-769 GCF_005508785.2 Acyrthosiphon pisum | reverse complement strand
AAACATTTTACGAATTTTTTTACGAACTTTTAGCATGAGCCAAAAAGCCAGTAAATGTACTACATGTACTTTCGACTTGCGTGAGTCGTTTGACAATTAGACAGTTTGACATTATGTATTATTTAATATTTTCATTATTTGGTTTTATACATTCAAAATCAAGAAATCCTTTGGGGTGTCGAGAAGTGCTCAAAATTGGTAACTGTTTTTAAGCATCTCAACAAATATAATATTATATAATTTATGGTATATACCATTACATAAAATTATAGTAGGAAGTTTCATTAATTTTTTTTTTTAAGCATCTCAAAAAGTAATATTATATTATAGTATATTAATATATGCCATTATGTAAAAAGAAGTTTTGTTAATTTTTATTTTTATTTTTAAGCATCTCAACATTCTCAACAAGTAATATTATATTATTATATATTAGTGTATTATGACATTATATAAAACCTAGTATCTACCCAATGACCCAAGTTGCCACGGGTTAATTAATAAAAAATAAACCTAAAGAGGAAATTGTTGTTGTATTTTTTAAATATTTAATATAATTGTATAATATAATCAATGGTAAACCAGTAAATAAAGCAAATAATGAAATTATGTACAAATCCAAGCCTAGCAATAAAATATTTTTGATTATAAAATCATAATCAATAAAAAAAACCAAATATTTTTTTACACATATAGATATTATAATTATATTTAGTTAAATACCTAATATTATTATATTAATACCTAAATTTAATATTATACAATATTA
>NW_021778066.1:0-959 GCF_005508785.2 Acyrthosiphon pisum | reverse complement strand
CCCCCCCTATAATAATTCTATATCAAATTTACCTTTCTAAAAATTCAACTTGAGGGTACCAAAATAAAAATAACTTATTAATTATATAAATACTGCTTTATTAATAAATCATTGAATGTACAATAAGCTTGGAATCCCGGAAAAAAAGACCAAGGAAAAAAGAACAATTTACAATTTTAAAAATGTTTAATAATGTTAAGAAAGTATCAATAGTCCCCCACCTGACATTACATGAAAAGTAACACGTGGGGGCGATGCCCCCATACGGGCATACCTATATGTTTACTTAAAAATATAAAAAAATCGAAACGATTCTATTTTAAAAATTTTTTTTCCAAAATGTTCGTTTTAGGGTGCTTTGTAAGAATGTAAAAAAAAAAGCCCGGATAAACTTCGTTTTGAAGTTATTCATAAAAAACATCAAAAACTACATTTCTTTCGTATATTTAACGCGTATTTTTTTTAAAAAAATATACTTAACATTGGATATCACTTGGACAATATCAAATCGAAAATATCCCCCGATTTGATAATCGTATGTAAAACCACCTTGGGCAGACCTCGGAACTAAACAAAGTTGTTAAAAAGCACATAATCTGCTAGCGTTGCCACTCGATCAGTGCGCTGCGCTCGGTCAATAAAATCGAAAAAACACCAAACGAGTTCCTCCACGCAGCATTAAAGTATTGTTTCTCACATGCGTATAAACGTAAAATAGCAAACTTTGGATGGCTTAAACTTCCAAAATAATAGTTTCCGCAAAAAAATTCAAACAATTTCGAAACCACCGTTAAAACCACACATTATGAAAAAAAAATTAATAATATTCAGTTCTGAATTCTAAGTATTTTTTTTTTAAAAAATACGCGTAACGAAATATATAGTTATTGAAGTTTCTTATCATAACGTCAAAACGAAGTTTCTCCGAGCTTTTTTTTTTTTTACATTCTTATAAAGAA
>NW_021778065.1:0-1035 GCF_005508785.2 Acyrthosiphon pisum | reverse complement strand
AAAATCCGTGTACAATTTTTAGCGGGTTTCGGGTTTCGTGTTAAAACCCGAGTAAAATATTTTGCGGGTAACCCGGGTTTTACGACCCGGGTTCAAACCCGTTTTGACTCCCTGGTAAAATGTAATAAATACTGATACACTAATAAAATATAAAATGTCATATTTAATAATACCTCAATATTTTTTTCAATTGTAAGTTTTGTAATTGTATTTTTTTATAGTATAAATTAGGTAAATAAAAAAGGTTTAATAAATAAAATGAATATGTCATATGCTCTAACCAATAACCTATAAAAAAACAATCGGTTAATTGACACATTTCCCCTTGGTCAAAAGAATGTTCCTAATAAGTGGCTTCTATTTTTGTTTTCACAATCTAAAATTGATTTTTTTCTAAAAACATCATCGTACCTATGAAGAATATCAAATATTGAATAAATAGTAAATGAGCGGAACAGTAATGAATTCTTGTGCGACTACCGCTACAAGTTATCAGAATGTTGAACGAATTTCTAATTATTTGACATTACATTACGCCACCTAAGAACCATCATGGCCAATCTCAGTTTTCCCAACTTTTCAGGGTGAACAAAAAACAGTTTTTTTTGTTAGGAATTTTAAATGTTGGTATACCTTTTGACATTAATTAACTCTAAAACGTTTCATCTTATTGTCAATAATAATTATAATATTAGTAAAACTAATTTCATCGAATTATTGGCTGCTGACGGCTCTCTATTATTGCTGGCAGTTCCGATATTTTTAGATTGGCCATGATAACATAACATACCACTGATAACAATCTTAGATAGGCCATGATACCACCTATGATACCACTAATAAAAATTTTAGATAGGCCATGATACCACTAATAACGAACGATATTAGATAGGCCATGATGACATTTGGAATTTTTACAGCGAACCTAACGGTCAAACATCAAAACTAATCACTTGGTCTCACGTGTCTCGAAAATATGAATCTATTGATATATAAAACGCATATTTGATTTTTTTGAGATTGGCCATGATGGTT
>NW_021778064.1:0-1048 GCF_005508785.2 Acyrthosiphon pisum | reverse complement strand
ATTTATGAACATACATTATTAGTAATGAGATAATTTTCACAACTGTTTTTTTTATCAGTTATTTTTACCATCATGGCATTACGCTATAATAATGTCTTATAATATTTATACTTTGAACACGTAAAATATAAAAACAATTTACTAAACAAATATTATAAGTACATACAGAAGTTATAACACAAAAAAACATAAAATATATTTATTATAATATACAAATAAAGGTTCTAGATAAGTTTGTACGGTCAAATATTAAAAGTGTGAAACGCCGACACTGTTTACGGTCGGGTAAAAATTTAGATTATACAACGTGGAAACTTTCTACTATTATACTCATAATATTATATAACTACATAAAGTAAAGGTTTTGGTATAATATAAAACAGTCTGAATAACCAAGAGTCATGACCATTATTATATTAAAAATCGGTTGTCTGTAAAGTCGGTTTACAGACGATAGTTGAACGTGACAACATGTTAAGAAAATACTGAAGGAATGGTAGCATTTTTCAAAAGAAAATTTTAATTTCATTTGTTTAATAGATTTGTATGTATATAGAGTAGGAGGTAAATGGAAATCACAATGGAATTGATCAAGTTACATTTATTTGTACGCATAAATACAATAAATGATGTCAATTTTTTTTTTTTACAATTTAATAGTTTTTACAATTATGAATGTGCGTTGAGCAATTGTTTTACAACTTTTAAACATGTGTGATATTTAACTTCTTTCAATTTGTGTTATTCTGTTGAGAATAGAACGATGATAGGAAAAGTAGGAAATGAAAGGGAGTGTTTTGAGAGAATATAATGAGAATATTTGAATATGTTTTAGAGAATATTAGCATCATATTTTGGGTATTTTAAGAGAATATAAATCCGGCCTTTAATAATAATGAATCGGCCGACGACGACCGTGTGTGTTGGCAGCACACCGTACGAATTGCCACCCCACTCCGCCCGACGATCACCACTACGCGCGTGACGACCGATATTGGGTAGCCTCAGGCTAGGGCTATACACGGCGTATTCCACCGCGTTTCGAACG
>NW_021778063.1:0-900 GCF_005508785.2 Acyrthosiphon pisum | reverse complement strand
GCGGTGGCAACTCCCGCAGCACCGGGACTGGATCGCCGGGGCGGTGGGGGCGGGTATGTGAACCTCGAAGCCGCCACGCAACACGGAAGTGGCGGAGGTCCGTTGATATCAAACCACGCCGGGCCCACGTAGAATTCCGGCTGGGGAGGGGGCGGCGGACATCCAGCCACGTTCGGGGCCGGCTGTCTCCACACCACAAACATTGCCGGGCCCACGTAAAATTCGCGGGGCGTCGTCGGCTGCGGCAGCGGGAACCCGAATCCAGGATCGGCCACGTTCTTATAGCCGGCAACCGGCCGCGACGACGTCGTATCCGAGGCCGGGGTTACGTTCTGTGCCGGGACAATAGGCACCGTCGGTGTACACTTGAATCGATGGTCGGCCACGTTCCGTGCCGGGAAAGTCGGCGCCGTCGGTGGACACCTCGATCGAACGGCAGCCGGCTCGCTCTCTGTTCCGTTATTTGGCCGTGACGAGTACATCACCCGGCCGCGACGGCGGGGGGCACAAGGTCCCCAAATGTTCGCCTGAGCGAACTTGTCTTTGCGCGATGGGCTGGCTGAAGTCTGGAACACAAAGAAAAAAACGCAAATTATTATGATATTATCATTACGAAGTTGGTCGACCAACCGGCGGCGATATAAGAAACCCTAGACGTCACAGTGCGGGTTTCAAATACGGCGCTCTTATTGGTCGATTTCAAATTGCCGCGCTTTTTCATATGTCATATTATAATATTATAATAGTTATTATTGATTATCTTATCAATTCAATGCAGACTGCAGTTATATTACTATATATTGTAATATATATAATTTATATACACCTACATTATGTATTTAACTTACTATGATTGGTAAAAATAATCATGACATCAAAACCAGTGGCTTCCTTACATTT
>NW_021778062.1:0-738 GCF_005508785.2 Acyrthosiphon pisum | reverse complement strand
CAAGAAATAATGCTGGTGGAGATACAGAATTCAGTACGAAACTAATTAGTTTACTCTGTATTTATATATTTACAAGTTGGATTTTATAAATTTATCTTAGATACATAGTTTTTGAGTAAGATTCAGTTAATTGTAATAGTATATTATATTTTTAAAGAACTTTTTATATTGTGTTTGTATTTTTTTCATAATGTTAAGGTAATTTATTTCCTATTTTTATTTTGTCTGTATAAAGATTATAAATTGTTTACCAAATATGTATGTAACAATTTTCTAGATATGGCAAACATTTCATTGTATTAATATATTTTGGCTCTTTTTATGATTTTTGTAGACAATTTTAAATATCAACTTTCATTTTTATAATATTTTTGTTTGTGAATAAAAAATATTCAATACATAAAATACAATAGGTGCATATTTTGTTCACAGGCACCTTTTTTGTACCAATAACATCAACCTATGTACATTGTAGAGGGAAATAGATATATCGTTGGAATGGTATTGTAGAGTAAATTGTCACAACACAATTTGCACATTTTACGATAGTAAATAACGAAAACGGTCATACACCTGATATGTTATCTGTCCAGTAAATAATATATTAATAATTTAAAAAATACATTTCACCATACATATATGAAATATAAAAATTAAAAATCAGCAACCTAACCAATTTATAGAATAAAAGAAAATAATAGTTTACAAATGTTTGTTATGTAGCTTATAGACTTCAAA
>NW_021778061.1:0-1152 GCF_005508785.2 Acyrthosiphon pisum | reverse complement strand
AATAGCCATCTATTCAATGGATATATACGATTATTTGAACGTTCAAAAAAACTACACCGTACACCAAATGTAGACATGCAGTATATATTTCTGATATTTAACAATAAGCGTTTATTTCGTGATTTTCGGCTATTTGAATAAATCTACAACAACATACTAAAATAAATATATGCCTCATACATTACTGATGTACACTTGAAGACAGACTGATTGAATGCCGACTCTTGCGGAGCCTAGTATCCGTTTCACATTCACGTGTTGTAGATATTTTTAATATTTTACGATTTACATTTATTTCGTGAATTTCAATAAAATCGTAATAATCTACACTGTATTCGACGTCGTAGTTACATTTGAAAAAAACCTACACCGTAGTAAAAATGTTGCTACACAGTATATATTTCTGATATAGTGATATGCAGTATATATTTCTGATATTTAACAAAAAGCGTTTATTTCGTGAATTTTGACATTTTTGACATTTTTAAAAAAACCTACACCGTAGTAACAATAGTGATATGCAGTATATATTTCTGATATTTAACAAAAAGCGTTTATTTCGTGAATTTCATGATTTTTGAATAAATCTACAGCAGCAGATGCTGATAGTAGGAGTTAATTACTGATAAAGAGATTTATACACCGCACACGTTACGAATAATTTATTTATTATTGATGAGGAGTGGTTACTGATAAGGTTACGGTTGCGGTATCACTGATAAGGTTACACTTGTGGTACAAGTGTGGTTGCCGGTGGCGTGGAGATGAAGTTGTTGCTGCCGTGATAACAACCGCACTTACCAACATACGTTTGTTGTCTGACTCCGTTGCAGAAGGTTTTAAGGGTCACAGGTAGTAAATGAATTAAACACAGAATTGGTTGTGACGCGTTGCGTCGAGATCGTTTTATTGTACGCCTAACATAATATGCACGTAGGTCGTACGCAGTACGACGATAAGTAGGTAGGTACATACATGAGCGGTCGCGCGGTCGGTCTTGTTGACGGAATCGTGGGTGCTCGATGCACACGCGATCGAGGGAGCGGTCGGGTACGTCGAGGAGACGGGTCGCCGTCGAGACATGGGTCCGTAGGCCAGACGAGTGGAGGTCGTCGCGATGACCGTACGAGGTCGTATCGCTATTCGGCTGGT
>NW_021778060.1:0-801 GCF_005508785.2 Acyrthosiphon pisum | reverse complement strand
ATGATATAATATCATTGTATAAAAATAACGATTCTGAGCGGAGACGGTATGTTAGTCTAGGTATAAGACATAATGTTATATTAGGTACCTATAATAAATCCCAAATTAATCATATCATAATATTTATTAGGTACTTATAACGCGTTATACATCAACAAAAAACCGTGGTACTATCATAGATATATAATAGTATACTTTAGAAGTTTCAAGTACCCACGAATAATATTATACAATCACAACAAAATAACTAAAATAGTTATCCTAGGTTTTTAATATGTAATTTCGTCCAAATTTGTACTTAAAATGACTATAAAAATAAACTGCGTAAATGTATTTTTTAGATTTTTTGGTAACAGAATTAATTACTTACGTGGAATCTTGTTTTAAATTTTCAATTCTTAGATACAAAAATTGAACATTTTATAAATTTTTAACTACAAAATAATTTTTCAAATTAAAATTTGATAAATTTAGTCAAAATTTGATCTTTAAATGCTTATAAAAAAAAATTGTGCCTATGTATTTTTAATATTTTTCAACTGATATTGTAACAATATATCAGGAGCTTTGTATTAAATTTATACACTTTTTGGACCAACAGATAAAACTTTATTGATATTTATAGAAAAAAAAAACTAAAAAAATTGAAAACTTACAATGTCCGTAAACAGCTCAAAAAGAGTCAAATTATTTTAAAAATTTTATCGTATATATAAAATGCTAATAAAAACATTCAGTTAAATTTTCAAGTTTCTACAGTCACTCGTTTTTTAATTACAACAAAATAAGAAAATCGTTACG
>NW_021778059.1:0-1176 GCF_005508785.2 Acyrthosiphon pisum | reverse complement strand
CCGGCCCCCTTTTAAAAATGTGGTCAGGACGTGGCCTGACCCATTGTTTGGAAGGAACGAGTTCCAAAAGGAACGGATTCCTGGAACGAATTCCTGTTTATAAAAAAAGAACGAGAAAATGAACTAGTTTTTTTTTAAAGGAAAAATAACAAAATTGTTCGTTCCTTTCTAGTTCCAATAATTTATACAGACAAGTATGTAAATAATTGAAATTAAGATATATTTTTCTTAAAGTGTTTAATGTATATTGCTAATTAGTGATCGTTATCGACTATCGACGTTATACAATCGATATACGTTGGCCAACAATTTAATTTTAAAGAAAACCTCAAAATAGAATTATAAAATATGAACGTACTTGTATATTATATTAGAATTAAAAACTAAAGAAGTACCTATGCATATGAAAAAAAAACATTAATGATTAAGTAAGAATTTTTATTTTATTTGGAACTAAAAAAGGAACGAATTCTTTTTTTTAAGGGACTTGCCAAACACTGGCCTGACCTAAGCATAGGACTCGGTGCCACTGGCGACGACTGCGCCAGGCGAATGATTTACGACGATCGGAGCGTAGGCGACGAAGCAGTGCTACGATACAATTTTCTGGTTGATAAGCCTCGATCTGACGTCGTCCAAGTGCAATAGTTATAATTTTATTATGTGCGTGCGATTAAAGGATTGATTCAAGTGTACTGGGTAGCGAATATCGGACGGAATTTTTGTTTTATTACACTTCTACCGAGCAAACAGTAGGTGCGATAAGACGACTCGAGTCTGGTATGAATTACTATAAAAGCTTGTGGCCATGGTGATGATGAGGCACATACCTAGAGCACCGCTCAGTGTCAGCCCGGTTAATCGAAAAATCGCGAAATC
Organism: Acyrthosiphon pisum; assembly: GCF_005508785.2. NCBI lineage: Eukaryota > Metazoa > Arthropoda > Insecta > Hemiptera > Aphididae > Acyrthosiphon > Acyrthosiphon pisum. The sequence goes on along the minus strand of NW_021778059.1, from coordinate 297 downwards.
GACAATTATAACGTTCTACACACTATCCACATCCCCTATACACGTCACGTTTCGTCGTACAAAAATACAAACGAACGCTTAAAAATCGTACTATTATTATTAGTTGTTACTGTTTTTTCCCGAGGCCGCAATGGCCGCAGCGTCGTGGTCTGTCGTCGCGTACATCTGTCTGACGTCGGCGGCGATCTGTTACTCGACCGCGGCGTCGTCATCGCCACCGCCGAGAGTACGCGTCGAGTCCGGCGAACTTTCCGGCGGCGTGGAACACACGCTCATCTCGGGCCGACCGCTGTACGC
>NW_021778058.1:0-1095 GCF_005508785.2 Acyrthosiphon pisum | reverse complement strand
GTTTACAAAAAGGGACGTAAAAATTTGTTAGCGAAAGATTGTAGTATATTTGATCCATTGTAATCTAACAAACGTTAAAGTATTTCTAAACTCGATAGCTTATCCATACGATAATTTGAATTTAGATTTTTCTAAAAATAATTTCACTTTATTATATAATATGTATACATCGTTTCAAGAATCGTACTATGAAAAAAGTATTCGTAACCCGATATTGAGTCCATCTACTTTTCTAGCAAACGCACCAATTATAGTTATCGACACTTCAAAACAGAGCGATTCAACCACAGCCTCAGCAGTAGATGTTCAATTGGAAATTGAAGCTTCAGAATCGCTTACAGGTGTGACAGCTTACTGTTTATTAATTCATGATCGTATTGTAGAATATGTACCTTTTACTAGAGAAGTAAGAAAACTTGTGTAAATATAATTAAGACTTAATTTATAACAATAAAAAAAATATTATTTAATAATTTATGTTTTTACTTGAAATAATTTTTTCAGTTTTAAGATTTCCTAAAAAAAAAAATTTGATCACGTTAAATATTTTTACGAGGTAGAATTTGGTAGACAATCAGTGTGAAATGTGTTACACGGTAAAATAAAAGTCTCCAAGGGGGACATTCCCCCTTGGAAAAAAAAAATTACCGTGGAAAAGCTGGCTGTGAACATACAAATATATACTACTTACCATTAAATATTAATAAGTGTAATGAAATTTCTTTTACCCGTAAAGCTGATCCTCTTTTGAATCAGTATATAATTGCTACGTACCGACCCCTCTACTCCGCCCCTACACATAGTCATAATACACAGCATCGATGTCCTATGATAACACGTAAATAGTTAGATGATGTCACCGCTGTACATTAAAACCTTGGGGGAGCAATACTATAAACGTTAGCAACAGTCTCGGCGTCTGCCAACGGCCAGATGACAAACCCGAACCGGATATCTGTGATACCTGTGATATCTGTGAGACCTCCTCGGAGCGCAGTAGATTCTACGAATCAGATATTGGCACTATGACAAGACGGCTGCGGGTATACTTGGTCATTTTACGACACCCCGCACCGACCAAAGGCACATCTTGTA
>NW_021778057.1:0-772 GCF_005508785.2 Acyrthosiphon pisum | reverse complement strand
CATTTATAAATTTTTAACTACAAAATAATTTTTCAAATTAAAATTTAATAAATTTGTCAAAATTTGATCTTTAAATGCTTATAAAAAAAAAATTGTGCCTATGTATTTTTAATATTTTTCAACTGATATTGTAACAATATATCAGGAGCTTTGTATTAAATTTATACACTTTTTGGCCCAACAGATAAAACTTTATTGATATTTATAGAAAAAAAAAACTAAAAAAATTGAAAACTTACAATGTCCGTAAACAGCTCAAAAAGAGTCAAATTATTTTAAAAATTTTATCGTATATATAAAATGCTAATATAAACATTCAGTGAAATTTTCAAGTTTCTACAGTCACTCGTTTTTTAATTACAACAAAATAAGAAAATCGTTACGTAAGAAATCGAGTGAATATCCAATGTTGTAAAAATATGAATTTCAAACGCCCATAAAAATTTAATTTGAGATTCTTATAGACATTTTTTTTTTGGTAAAGGTAGAATATCCTATAAGGAATCTTGTATTACATTTTAAAATCTTAGATTTAAAAAGAAAAATTTTTATGAATTTATAACTCGAAATAATTTGCAAATTTTCGTGATTTTTCCATATTTTGTCATTTTTTGAACTTTAAATGCTTAAAAAAAAAACTGTGACTAACGATTTTTAATATTTTTCATCTGCATTTGAAACAATATACTAGGAGCCTTATATTAAATTTTCAAGCTTTTTTATCCAACAAATATAATTTTATTGATATTTTTAGAAAAAAAACTTATAAAAA
>NW_021778056.1:3466-4892 GCF_005508785.2 Acyrthosiphon pisum | reverse complement strand
TTATGTAGGCAGGATTGGGTATATATGAAATTAACTATTATTAAATAATAAATTAACACTTGATTATTATCTTACATGGGCTGGTGGATTATATGGAATGGTTCTTTTACACTTGAATAGACAATAGTAATATAACTAATCTACTTAATATAGTAGTACCTACATAATATATTACAGTTGGTTGAGGATTCAAATTTGGTAAATAAAAATGTTATGGAGGATATTATATTACTGTTTTTAGGTGAGTTACATTTGGTTAGGTTAAAATACTGCTACATATTCTTAAGACTGGCAATTACATTGTAATAATGATATGATTGTATACTGTTTGATATATAGGTTTAATTATGAGAGAATTATATGAAATAAAATATTTAATAAATAATAAATTTGATACATTTTATTATTTTACATGGGTTGGATTATATGGAATGGTTCTTTTAAACTTGAATATAACTAAGCTACACGTATACTATGTAGTTTATTATATATTACAGTTTTTAGGTGAGGTAATGTATAGGTAATGTTGGTAATAATACATTTGATGGAGGATTCAAATACTGCTGCAGATACCATATAATACAATATTAATGAACTTATATTACATGTAACATATATTTCAGTAAAGTCTGGTAGTTAAAGTGTATAATGATATGATGTTTGATGTTACTTATGTAGGTAGATTTATGGAGTGTACTACAATATATTATTATTAATAGGTTTAATCATGAACAATGAATTGACAATTGATAAATAATAATATTTAATTGACATCCACAACCATTGGTTTAATATCTACATATTGTGCTTTAATAATATGCTTTATTGAGCAACGCACCTAAATCGTTAAATATTAGGTATATAACATAATATGTAGTAGGTACTTGATATATTACAAATTTTAGGTGAGTCATTTATATCAATTTAGTATAGCATAAAAGTACTACTGCATATTCTTCATAATACAATATTAATAAACAAAATAGCACTTTATGTATTTAATTAAAACTAAAATGTATAAGGATATGACTATATAGAATTTGATATAACTTATATAGGTAGGTTTGGGTATTATATGAATATACTATTTATTATTTTACATGGGCTGGTGGATTATATTGGAAGGTTCTTTTATACTTGAATAGACAATAGTAATATAACTAATCTACTTAATATAGAAGTACCTACATAATAATATATTACAGTTGGTTAAGGGATTCAAATTTGGTAAATAAAAATTTTATGGAGGATATTATATTACTGTTTTTAGTTGAGTCACATTTGGTTAGGTTAAAATACTGCTACATATTCTAAAGACTGGCAATTAAATTGTATATTGATATGACTGTATACTATTTGATATATAGGTTTAATTATGAGAGTATTGTATGAAATAAAATATTTAATAAATAATAAATTTGATACA
>NW_021778056.1:0-1068 GCF_005508785.2 Acyrthosiphon pisum | reverse complement strand
TTTTATTAAATTTCAAGCACTTTTCGCTGTAGGCGTATTGTTCGTTCGGGAATTGACTTTCACCCGAAATGACTGATAGCTAGACACTCAAACTCAGAATCCGAATTTCCGATTTCAACATACACATTCAAGAACCGGACATACACGCCCAGTGCATGGTCTGCAATCCGACGTAGTCGGATTGCCTACCTGACTAGCTACTTACATACGAGCGACTTACACTCATACTGCATCCGATCCACCTTAGACGAATTGTCCGTTCGGGAATCGACTTTCACCCGAGATGACTAATTGCTAGACACTCACACTCAGAATCCGAATTTCCAATTTCAACATACACACTCAAGAACCGGACATACACGCCCGGTGCATGGTCTGCGATCTGACGTAGTCGGATTGCCTACCTGACTAGCTACTTGCATACGAGCGACTTACACTCCCACTGCATCCGATCCGCCGCAAGCGGATTGTCCGTTCGGGAATCGACTTTCTCCCGAGAAGACTGATAGCTAGACACTCAAACTCAGAATATGAATTTCCGATTTAAACACATACGAGAACCGGACATACACGCCCGGGGGGTCTGCGATCCGACGTAGTCGGATTGCCTACCTGACTAGCTACTTGCATACGAGCGACTTACACTCCCACTGCATCCGAACCGCCGCAAGCGGATTGTCCGTTCGGGAATCGACTTTCTCCCGAGAAGACTGATAGCTAGACGCTCAAACTCAGAATATGAATTTCCGATTTAAACACATACGAGAACCGGACATACACGCCCGGGGGGTCTGCGATCCGACGTAGTCGGATTGCCTACCTGACTAGCTACTTGCATACGAGCGACCTACACCCCCAATGTTTCCGTTCGGAAATCTATTTTCACCCGAGATGACTGATAGCTAGACACTCAAACTCAGAATCCGAATTTCCGATTTCAACTCACATACGAGAACCGGACATACACGCCCGGGGCATGGTCTGCGATCCGACGTAGTCGGATTGCCTACCTGACTAGCTACTTGCATATGAGCGACTTACACTCCCACTGCATCCATTCCGGGAATC
>NW_021778055.1:0-950 GCF_005508785.2 Acyrthosiphon pisum | reverse complement strand
CCCACGTTTCAAACTAGCACCCCCAATTCATTTCAATATTTCACCAATCATTTTTAAATTATTGTGGTTTATTGGTTCGGAATTTTTTTTTTTCCATGCCAATTAATGATAACTGTTCACGAATTCACGATTAAAACAGTATTGTGTGAATGCACATTTCAGTGTTTTAGCTTTTGTCAATATGCAGCAATGATATTATTATAGAAAATTATACTATCTTAGGGATTACAGTTGGGTACGAAATCTTCTATTTATAACTTTGGTTATTACTTAATTTTTACTAATATATTTATTTAATCTGCAGGCTACGCTGAATTGAATAAATTCGGAATGACAAATATTATTAAGAGGATCCTACACACGCATGTGTGGTCTCCGTTTTACAAATGTAAAACAGAGTAAAATTAATTGTTTTGCGTGGATAAGAACCACTATGGCTAAACTTATAGTTCATGTTATGGAACCAAATGTTCCTACTAGGAAGAAGAGAACATAGACTGTACAACATTGTTTTTAATTTTTCGATATCACAAATACGAAAAAGGTTCTCATAGTTTAAAAATAAAAGTAGTACAGTAAAATAGGGTAACTTTGATAATTTTTTACTGTTTTATGACAATTTCGTTTTTTATTAAATGGATAACTTCTGTAGTGTTAACGATAAAACTCAAAATTAAATATTAGTTACAACTAGTTCAATATTTTAACGTTTTAATTTTTAAAATTCTGAAATTATCTTATGAGATATCAATATTTTTTAATATGCTATCAAAGTAACACAACGGGCAATTTCGATACCTATATTTCTTAATGTGATATCAAAGTAACCCCATTTTATGAAAAAAAAATTAATTATCATGGTACTCTGGTGAATAAAAATATATGGGTATCAAAGTTACCCCGCGAAATCAAAGTTGGGTACCCCATTCTAATTAAAAATTTAAAGCTAA
>NW_021778054.1:0-995 GCF_005508785.2 Acyrthosiphon pisum | reverse complement strand
AGTATGTCTTAATTAAGATAAACATTTTAACATAATTTTTTTTTATTTTCCAATCGGAGTGTAACGGATATAATAGGACATCAAATATCCAAGACTTAAATACAACTCTTTTGGGTAAATTGTAGGTACTTACCATCACTGTTTAACTGGTTACAGCCAATCTATATTGGATAGGTGGGTACATGGATCGCGCATACTGCACATAATTTGCACATATATTTACATATATTTAAAAATGTATAATAAATTAAATGATCGATTATTAACTGATGCTGTTATAATATTTTACTGGTATGTTTGTATTTTATATAATTGGAAACTGTCCGATACTCCGACGTTCGTGAAGTTGGCCCACCTAAGTACTTAGATTTTTTTTAAATCTATGCCATTATTTTGCAAGTTATTTGCAAGTATTTGCAAGTCTATTTTTAGAATTTGCAAGTCCAAACTTTCATCGTAAAACCCAAAAATGTAAAGATGGGCCAACTTCACGTAGCCCACCCACTTTGACCTAGAACTTCGAAATCGGTATCAAACGAAAGCTAATGATCAGCAAGTATTTGAAAACCCCTTTTTGAAATTTGCAAGTCCTTAAGGCGGCCGCTATAAACTTTTGAACTTGTGAAGTTGGCCCACCCACTTTGACCTAGAACTTTTAAACCAGCACCAAATGAAAGCTAATGATTAGCAAGAATTTGCAAGTCTGTTTTTAGAATTTGCAAGTCATTCAGGTGGCCTCTATAAACTTTTGAACTTGTGAAGTTGGCCCACCCACTTTGACCTAGAACTTTGAAACCAGCACCAAACGAAAGCTAATGATTAGCAAGAATTTGCAAGTCTGTTTTTAGAATTTGCAAGTTCATCGTACGACCGCTATGAGCTTTGAAGTTTGGAAGTTGGGCCCACCCAAGTTGTCCCAGAACTTCCAAATAGGTATCAAACGAAAGCTTATGACTAGCAAGATATTTGCAAGTCCAGTTTTAGAATTTGCAAGT
>NW_021778053.1:0-749 GCF_005508785.2 Acyrthosiphon pisum | reverse complement strand
TGTGTACAGTATATGTATGCTAAAAATGAATACCCATTATCCAATAGGTATGTGGATCCCTCACACCCCCCATTTCACCTTTAAAATACTTTATTTTGACTATTATTATTAGGTATATTCAAATACTAAAAATGTTAACACATTTTTTTTTATTTATTGTATTTTATGATTTAAAATTATTAAAGTGTTAAACACAATCTTCTGTCAATGGTAGCAAATGTGTTTATATAATTTTATATATTTTTTATTATATTTTACTTTAACAAAGAATCAAACTTACCAGGATGAGATATTGATATGTCATTTGTTTCAAAAAATTGTATAATTTTAACCATAATTCTGAGAATGACTTATCTGTTCTCATGTTTTTAAATGACTCAATAACATTATTAATAATCATTTCGGCCTTCCCTAATGTAGATGTCTATGATTGTAGAGTTGAACTTAAGATGTTTATAACTCCTAAAACATCTCTTAAAACCATAATTAAAATTACAAATTGGAATTTTGTTAATTGACTAATGATTCCTAAAAATAAAATATAACTTTTTTGAGCACTCAATAACATTTCATTTTTCATTATTTATTATATTATCTATAGATTCAGCTACATCTTTATCAGCTTCTTCTTCAATTTCATTTTTTTAAAAATTTAAAAATTGCTGAATAATTGTTTATCATTGAATGGCAATTTCGATATCGACAAACCTATCGCGTCTCATAAACTCTTATTATATTGCCTTTCTATT
>NW_021778052.1:0-718 GCF_005508785.2 Acyrthosiphon pisum | reverse complement strand
TTTTGACTCGCGATCCACTGTTTTTGTAACAATATTTTCACGACTCGTGTCACCTTTTTAAGCCATGAAAGAAAAAAAACTTTTAGCTTTGCGTAATATCCCGTGCATAAGTGTGCATATTGTTCAATTCATTCATAAATTATTCGAATTCATAATTTATAACTTATTTTTGTTTGCAGATATATTATTATACAATAGTTTATTGTAGGTACATAATATATGCGAACTACTTAACTAGGCATAAATAGAAACAAACAATAATAAAAAAATTAGCAAGGTATTAGGAATTCAACCAGTGTCGCTACCAAATCATGGGTCGCGTAATCTATAAAAATGGGTTGTGACAAGTCTTTTTTGTTTTAAAAAAAATAATTTTATTATAAAATTATAAATTATGGATTCGAATAAGTTATCAATGAATTGAAGAACCATGTTTTACAGTAGATATAATGATAGTTAAAATGTCTACTAAAATCAATAAATTGAGCTTACTTGTGATTTCAATATTAAACAAATGTTTATTGAAACTTTTTTGGAAATGTTTTTGGCACATTTATGCACGGGAAGTTACGCAAAACTAGCAGCTTAGTCTGTTTTCTTTTATGGCCTACAAAAGTGACACGAGTCGTGAAAATATTGTTACAAAAACAGTGGATCGCGAGTCAAAAAGGTTAAACATTACTAGTCAATAACAATAGATAGGATGAAAAATATTTTT
>NW_021778051.1:0-886 GCF_005508785.2 Acyrthosiphon pisum | reverse complement strand
GATTGAACAACCTTTGTTCCTGTTCTCCCACTCGGGAAAAACTCATATATCGAATGGCTTTGAAGTTGGTTGTTGAATGACCCATGTGCTATATTACACATTACTTTTATAGAATTAATTGTGTTTAAATTTGTAGCTTTATCTGATCGATGTTCTTCATGAAACGGTCCACAATCTTTTTTTCTATACCCAAAAACAGGTGCTATACTAAATGAAGTATTAAATCGAAGTATTCCATTACATTTTATATACGTTCTAAAATCGACAGGATCCATACGTATACTGAATGTTAGATGTGTTCCGTGGTCGTTATTAACTTGAGATAACTCTTTTGCCATATAATTGTTAATATCTTCTATTTCATAGCATCCGTCTTCCAAACAAAATTCAAAAACGTGATAGTCGTCTTTTTTTCTCTTTGGAGGAATTGTTTCTATTTTCAGCCGGTTATTAGTTGGATTTATAATATTTGGAAATGAATTGAACGTTTGCAAAGATAACAAAGCTATTTCTGAATCCCCGTAAACGTTTAGAGATGGAAAATAATTTGCTGACAATACAGTTGAATTTCCAGTAAAACTTAATGTAATAGATTCATGCATTGTAAAAATTCAAGACATAAATGACCACAGTTAAATGTATTGAAGTCTTGATAGTTGGAATAGTTGTATACTATTTTGAACTGTCTGAAATAATGTTGTAATTCAATTGGTGGTGGTAAATCACCAAAGCTATCAAAATATACAACTTTGTCCTTATTTTTATAAAACGCTACCCAATGGCTTCCGTCGCCATGTATTTCAGCAAATATGTATTTGTGGAACCACTGAAAAATAAATCAGGTAAAGAATGTACAAAAGGAATGTTAAGTATATTGAAAAAAGCT
>NW_021778050.1:0-735 GCF_005508785.2 Acyrthosiphon pisum | reverse complement strand
AAGCGACCTGCGCTGACCTCGGACCTGGAAGCAGCCAGCGCGCCTCCTACCGACTCAACACCGCCGGAACCGATGGAGGTGGACAAACCGGCGCCCAAGGACGGTAAGTCCGAGGAGCCGGAACAGTCCATCAGCCAAGCACCGCAGAGCCAATCACCGACCACGGATGGTATAACCGAGGCCGATTGGTATGCGGCGTACGAGGGGTTAGAGGACCTAGTGTACGACACGGCGTGCAACACCCCGACAGGGTCCCCGCAACACGGCTAAACCCCTAGCGGGAGCGGGCGAGTCTACCGCAAGCGAAAGCCAGCGGTAGTACAAGCCACCCCGACCCGTAGCGACACCGACACCAGTACAAGCGTACCCCATGTGGCGGTTTGGCAGGGGAGTATGACACGGGACGCAGCGGCAGCCAGTACAAAGTACAGGTACCGCAGCGACCGGTCTACGCTTTTGTCAACCGCCACCACGGGCTACAGCGCGACATCGCCAACTCTCCCACCACGCCAAAAGGCACAAGGCGGGACGGGAAGGCAAGTCGCGCAAGACGAGTACCGGCCGCCGGTAGCTCGCTCTCTCGTACGTCAACCGTCCTACCGACACCACCGTCCTCGTCCACCGACCGTTGTAACGACAACTATAGTTAAAAGCTATAGCCGTTTCGTTCCGTCAAACTACCATCATAATATGTTATCGAATATTAATACTACCAGAATTTAATACATTATTCTT
>NW_021778049.1:0-871 GCF_005508785.2 Acyrthosiphon pisum | reverse complement strand
TTTTTAAATCTAATTTACGAATTTAAAAAATTAAATTATTTATTTATTTATTTATTTACGGACAAATTGTCCAATTTCAAATATATTTACAATAGTGACACTATAGTAACTATAGTAATTTACAATAAGTTGAGCATTAGTTACAATATATAAAATAAATAACTTAAAATTAACAGAAGTCATACTTATATTTAAATATATATATAATAAACAATGAAATACAAGATAATACAAATTTAGAGAATACAATTAATTAAATAAATTATGATCGTTAAGATTGTTACCATAAGACATTAAAATATTGATTGGGTGATTTAACATGTAGTTTTGGGAGACTGGATGAATATAAAATAAATGATTATTACGAGTGCTATGGTCAGACACTTTGAAATTTATAATACTTAATATGAACGAATCATCAATTTCATTGTTCAATAGTTTTGAGAGAAATGAGTTGTAAATATTTGTTCTCCGAGTTTCTAGTGAATCTATTTTTAATAATCCTAGAATGTTACTGTAACCAGAGTGAGGAGTTCTATCAATTTTACACTTATAACATATAAAGCGAAGCACTTTATTTTGAACTTTTTCTATTTGATTATTGTGGCCAATGTTATTATTATCCCAGATTATCGGTGCGTATTCTAGTAAAGATCGGATAAGAGAAGTATAGAGACATTTGAAGATGACAGGATCATTAAATTCTGAGCAATTACGTTTAATCATACCAAACAAGGATAGAGCTTTATTTTTGATAGTTAAAATATGGGTATTGAATAGCAATTGTGAATCGAATTGTATACCTAAGTCTTTGACTAGAGAGGAAAAGAAGTAGATTAATATTAGATAAACAGTAATTAAAATTTATTGG
>NW_021778048.1:0-867 GCF_005508785.2 Acyrthosiphon pisum | reverse complement strand
CGGGTTCAACGTCCTCTTTGATATATTTTTAATAATATCATCTATAGACTGTAATAATATAATCAGCTATAACAATGGACTATAGCAATCTGATTCTATAAGTATATTATATTAATATCATTATAGTCCATAAACATGGTAATAGTATTAAGTATTAACGATAACAGTTTCCCAAAAATGTACAAAAATACACCCACCCCATATTTTTGGGAGTGCAGTGCACCTCTTGTAATTACGTCCAAGCCGCCTCTGGTGCCAGAAACGATAGTTGTAGAAAAATCACTCTCAGGTAATCATCGTAAGATTTGTTGATCTATGAAAACTATTTAGTTATAAATTATAAATCATTAAAGAAACTATCACCGTTAATTATTTACTATGGTTGACTTCGATATTGTCAATAACCGTTGTTCTATAACTTAAATACTTAATGTATACCTATTGTGGTGTAAATCAAGCAAAAGTTAATCAATTAATTTTCAAAGGATCGACATATCAGAACAAGTCTGAACTTGGCAAAATTTCATCAGTTATAAAGTATTTATTTTGCCCGGCGCCTCGTATTGTTTATGAGAGCTATAATATATGCGTATAAGTCCTCCAATCACTTAACCTCTTTATACTAAGCCTGTAAAAACCAACCATAACCGAGATACCGGGGCTAAACTAAGTCTAATGAATGTTCAGAAAGAATTTGCGAAGGTTTCGATAAAATCAGACTACATACATGACGGCTGAGTGAAGTTAGCTCTAGAACTAAAAAATTATTTTAAAACTAAAATAAGATATTTAAAATTCTAAAAACTTGTTTGCAGTTTTTTTGAATTACCAACAACATATTGGAAGCAATTTACCAACATGGGGAGT
>NW_021778047.1:0-982 GCF_005508785.2 Acyrthosiphon pisum | reverse complement strand
CACCCTTTCACCGTGGGCTCCTCGCGTACATATATACTTTATGATCGAATCGTTTTTTTGCTTATTTTCCTCATTATTATATTTAATGCATCTTTCTTTTGGGGCTACCAATTTTATCGTATAGCATATTATAATAATAAAATAATAATAATAATAATAATATATTCACGTGAACTCTGGCGCGAGTTTCGAATTATTTAAATCTGTATGACTGTATAGTATTATAGAAATAACGCCGTTTGAATGTTATTATGTCTCTGTCACGCGACACCAACGCGTAGTTACATTTTTAAGCGTAATTAAATATCACGATTAAAATATTAGTTTTGTATAGTTACGTTAAAAAATGATATAAATCTTCGTTATAAATTGCAGTAAAATTAATGTAAAATACAATTTCTCTTTAATGTCTGTTAGAAATTAAATTATAATATACTTTTATAACATTCTTTAACACGGGTTTTCTAATTATATTCAAACAGTAAACATTTTTTCACAGATCATTTTAAATATATAATAATAGTTTATGATATTGACTTGAAATATTTGTATCTCGCGTTTTGTTATATCTATATTATATAGGTCTTGAATTTAACGCCAAGATAGTTATTTATTTCTATAAACGATTATACGTAAGTTTTTAAATAAATAATATTTACATGAGAACAAAATCAATGATTAAGGATTTTTTGATATTTTTAAAACACTGATTTTGTCGACTTCTGCTATCAAATATTATATTAGAAATATTTGGCTGTCTCTCTTGTCAAAGAAATAATTTAACTATTTGTAGGTAGGTTTTTAGCTTCTCCAAAAATTGAAATACAAAAATGTTCAAATATTCTTTTTTTATATGACTTTTTCTGGAATTTGGGAGATAATATAAAAAATGTGGGAAAGTCAATTTTAAGTAGACTTGATGACGAATTCAAATCTGTTTTCAGAATTCTTATCGCTTCATTAGATCAATTGGTATGTTTGG
>NW_021778046.1:0-624 GCF_005508785.2 Acyrthosiphon pisum | reverse complement strand
GCGGACATTGCGCCCAGTGGTGTATTTAAGAATTTGTTATGGGGAGGGTCCAGATAATTTTCCAGAAAAATAGAGCCGTGGGGGGCAAAGCCTCCCACACCACCCAATTACTCTTTATTAAATAAATATACCGTATTTATAAGACGATTTAAAATTTTCGAGTTTTTAATTGGTATTAAATAATAATATGTACAAAACAAATTTAAAAAAGCAGGTAAGTGGATGTCGCTCTACTGTACAGTAGGTTACAAGTGGGTCAATGTATGATGGATTGTATTACACTTGAATTCAATGATATAATATCATTGTAAAAGGAAAACGATTCTGAGCGGAGATGGTTTGTCAGTCTGGATATTTTATATTATTATTATTTATTATAGCCTGTAAGTTGAATTAATATTGAAATATATTTTTTGTTTATATTCTCTATTTTGTTTACTGTCTATGATGATCGGTGGTTTTTCCCGTGACATTAAATAACTATTGAGGAAATCAAAAAATGACCTACTTAAAGTACCATCTTAATCCAATTTGCTAAAAGATAAGATATGTACTACTACTACATATTGAAATCAAAGCACTCCTTCTGGTAGAAATTTTGTATACAGGATAAAAAAAAAAAAA
>NW_021778045.1:3665-4665 GCF_005508785.2 Acyrthosiphon pisum | reverse complement strand
AGCGCCACCCCAGCCTATTATACCATAAGAAATCATTGATTCCACCAACGCTTTATAAACCTGACGTAATTTTGGTACTGTTAGAACTTTATTTAAATTTCTTAATATGTACATCATTTTTCGAAGTTTTTTTCGTAATTATTCAATTTGAGTTTTCCATCTCATATTACTACTGATTTAAATACCTAAATATTTAAAATTATATTCAATATTTATTGATTCACAAAAGCAATTATTTTCTAACTGTGTACAGGGGTCGTTATGAATTTTTATTTTTGTTTCAGTACGAAGTCTATTATCTATTAAGGCATGAGGTACAACTCATGTTTTTTCTAAATTTAAAAATAGATTATTTTCAGTTAACCATTGTTTTATCAATTTTAAATCGAGTTTTATCATATTAAATATTTCTTCCCATGAGTCACCTGAACATAGCATAACTGTGTCATCTGCATAAAAAATTAGTTGACTTTTTAAGGGGAGAGAGTGAATACCATTTAGCTGTATGTTGAAAAGTATCGGGGAGATAACTGTACCTTGTGGTACACCACATTTTACAATATTTAGAGAAATGATCACAGTATCTCGAAATTTTTTTTTTTTATAACAGTTAATGGATTATGGAATTGGAATGAACTGCGAATTCTCGGTCGTGGTACCTATTAATAGTAGCAATGTATTCAAATCACTACGCTTTTACGTGTACGTTAGCCACTGTTACGGGTACTTTATGAATCGCTGTGAAAAGTTACTTACAGTGACCGTTACTTTTACACCACTTCAAAAATTTTGAATCGATGGGCACTTCTACTTCCGTAATAAATATCATATATATATAATATTTTGGTTTATTTGTGTAGGCAAAATGATAATTGAAACTTATGAGGTTGTTTAACTAGAAATATAATTCTGTGTCGTCAGCAGTCTTGCATAAGACACTTTAAAATATGTCAAGTGCAGCTTAATACAGTAATACTTTACCAGTGCACGATGGTTTAAT
>NW_021778045.1:0-934 GCF_005508785.2 Acyrthosiphon pisum | reverse complement strand
AAACTGAAAAAAAAAAAATTAAAAAAATTCACAACAGGCATGACACTGCGCCAGTACTGGATATACTGTCGGAGTACTGGCAGCCAATGCTGTCACCAATACTCAGTGGCGGCGCGAACTTTTTCGACAATGAGACAAGAAAATGTTAGTTGCAGCACACACGACCCACCTATTAAATTTGAACAGAGTCGCGGGGGGCTACGCGCCCCACACCCCCCTAAAATAATTCAATATCAAATTTACCTTTCTAAAAATTCAACTTGCGGGTACCAAAATAAAAATAACTTATTAATTATATAAATACTGCTTTATTAATAAATCATTGAATGTACAATAAGCTTGGAATCCCGGAAAAAAAGACCAAGGAAAAAAGAAAAATTTACAATTTTAAAAATTTTAGATTCTGAGTGGAACGATGAATGTATTGATTTTACAATGATGTGTGTTTTTTTTTAAATTTTTTTTTGTGTCTGTCATCACCTTTTAGGACAGTAAAACTGCTTCGATTTTCTTCAACAGTAACTTTTATGATTGGAAAGTGAATCTAGTTGGTACTTTGGGGGGTCAAAAGTAAAAATTTCCCAGTAGTTTTCAAAAGTGACGTGAAAAACAAAAGAAAAATTAAGGAAAAACGGGAATTTTTACACAAAATCGATTTTTAACAAAATCGATTTTGGTTTTTGGTGTAACTCTAAAACAAATGACCGTAGATATATGAAATTTTCACAGGTTGTTTATATTTGAATTTTCTATACACGGTAAAATTTTGAAAATATTTTGATTTATTTTGAGCTCTTTACGGACATTTTCATTTTCCATTTTTTTTTAGTTTTTTTTCTAAAAATATCATTAAAATTTTATTTGTTGGATAAAAAAGCTTGAAAATTTAATAGAAAGGCTCCTAGTATATTGTTTCAAAGGCAGAGGAAAAATA
>NW_021778044.1:0-980 GCF_005508785.2 Acyrthosiphon pisum | reverse complement strand
TGTTTTAAAATTTAATGTTGATTTGTAAAATGATGAGGTTAAAAATTATAGTGTATATATATATATATCATTTATGTATTGGTAAATTTATGTTTGCCAATTTTGAACCGAAGTCAAGACGTGTTATATTTTGTTTTCAAATCAGTCATAGTTTTTTTTAATAAATTCTTCTTTTTCTACATCCTCTCTTCGTTTGTTCCTAAATTTGAACTTTGTATTTTAATATAAATGTCAGTTTGAACATTTTTCAATACTTCAACAAATTGGAAAACGTTAGGGTATGATGAATAAAACATGCCATTTAATTTCGAGTGAAACGATTCACATGCGTTGGTGGTACGCATTAACGAGTTTGAGAATTCGGCCCATATTGATGGTTGAAATTTACTGTCCAGCGAAATATAATTTTTTTCAAAGTAATTATAAAAATTATCAACTCTTTCATCGTTAGGTCTTATAGCCATTAGGTCTTCATAAAAATATTTATTAACCGCATCGGGTATTAAAAATGAAAGACCAAAGAATAATTTCAAAAATTTTCCAACTTCAGATTTATTTTTAAAAACTGTAGACAAACCAAGACTTTGAATTTTTCTCCAGATTGATTGTCCTAGGTGAAATCTACAGCCTTTGCGTATAACATCAGGAAAAATATCCGAAACTGCTGAGTGTATAGCTTGTTCAAAGTCGGCATAAATTATATTTGGTGCAAAATTTAAATTCAAATCGTTCATTTTTTCTAATAAACTATAAAACGCATCTTTATATGTTGATATAGTATTGCCCGTTAGTAAAAAAAATACTAAAGGAGTGTAGGTAGTATTTTTAGCACCATGAATAATAAATACCTAATTGATAGAAAAGTTTAGGGCAACTTTTAAATGTGCCATCAAAATATAAAGTTTTACACTCACTTAAAAATTTTAAATTTGTCGTCGTTGAAAATGCTACAATATTTTTTTCTGTGTTAATTATTAATA
>NW_021778043.1:0-855 GCF_005508785.2 Acyrthosiphon pisum | reverse complement strand
TCCAAACTTCCAAATTTCCAAATATAACATATTTAACTATATGTGCCTATTTAACATGTAAGTGAATATGGATTTATATTTATTTTTGAAATTTTTATTGATGGAAATAATACCTACTACATTTTTCGGTAAGAAATAAAAGATTAATAATTATCAGTGATTATATCTTAATAATTATTTGTGCTATATAGACGCATACCTATGTGAATTGTGAACACTAGTTTGCAGATATTTACAAACAAATGCCCAAATCAATTTTTATTAAAATTAGGAATGTATCTAAATTGTTGTCAAAGATTAACCTAATGAATTCTACATTTTATAATATAAAAATATTTTTCATCCTATTTATGGTTTTGACTAGTAGTGTTTAACCTTTTTGACTCGCGATCCACTGTTTTTGTAACAATATTTTCACGACTCGTGTCACCTTTGTAAGCCATGAAAGAAAAAAAACTTTAGCTTTGCGTAATATCCCGTGTATATTGTTCAATTCATTCATAACTTATCCGAATTCATAATTTATAACTTATTTTTTTTTTCAGATATTTTATAGTACAATTGTTTATTGTAGGTACATAATATCTGCGAACTACTAAACTAGGCATAAATACAAACAAACAATAATAAAAAAATTAGCAAGGTATTAGGAAATCTAAGCCAGTGGTATTCAACCGGTGTCTCTACCAAATCTTGGGTCCCGTAATCTATAAAAATGGGTCATGACAAGTCTTTTTTGTTTTAAAAAAAATAAGTCTATTATAAAATTATAAATTATGGATTCGAATAAATTATGAATGAATTGAAGAACCATATTTTACAGTAGATATAATGATAGTTAAAATGTCTACTAAA
>NW_021778042.1:0-999 GCF_005508785.2 Acyrthosiphon pisum | reverse complement strand
CCGTAATACATCATCAGATTTCTCTGTTTCTTTAAATAATATACAAGAAATTGTGTAGGTAAAATTATTATTAAATATTATGCATTATTAACTATTATTATAAATTATTAAATTCTATTTTTTTAATAAACTCATTCAAATTTTTTATAAAAATTAATATTACATAGATACGTAATAGGTAGTTGATTGAATAAACTGCAGTGACTGCAGTTAAATTTTCAATACATTTTTTAACTGGTGTTTATTTAATTTTGCATAATTTTAGCGTGAGTTGTAATACTAATTATAAATTATAATAAGTGTATAAAATACGTCGTACATATATTTTTTACGATTTTAAAACATTTAGTTCTGTGCCTAATAATGTTTAGTATTTTGAATAATTTAAAATTGTAATACCTACGTCAATTCCAAGCTCCTTTTTAAAAAAATTCAATGGAGTACTACTAGTTGCTGGCAGCTTACTTTTTTTTTGCTCCATTTTTCTTTTAGCTTATAAAAATAAAATCAATTACTAAGTTGTGTGACAATGTGACTATGAGGAAATGGCACAGTGTGTTCTGACTGTGTAGTGTCCACTGTCTATACGTAATCGTAATAATCAATGTATAAAGTGTCGGTGAGCGTTCGTAGTATTACTATTCACTCTACGAAATGTAAATCTTGAAGTTACATTTTTATTATTATAATATGTTTTTGGAATGGGGGTTTTTCCCATTATCGAATTACTTACCGCCTATAATGTGTATGCATGTATTGTGTAGGAAGTAGGTACTGTAATTTGGTACAGTGTGTGGCAGGGCACAAAGTGTTTATTAATAAATAAGAATTAAAATGAATCAGACCATTTATTTTGAAATATGCTAATCGTTTACCGGGTAAATATTTTTATACCTGGGTATAATGTTTATAACAAAAAAACTAAACATTTTATTTTTTTTCTAGTTTCGTAATAATTTATAAGTTTGTATTTGAACTATTTGTAGGTATAAGAGTATA
>NW_021778041.1:0-729 GCF_005508785.2 Acyrthosiphon pisum | reverse complement strand
AGACTAACATACCGTCTCCGCTCAGAATCGTTTTTCTTATACAATGATATTATATCATTGAATTCAAATTTAATACCATCCATTATACAGTGACCCACTTGTAACCTACTGTACAGCAGAGCGAAATCCACTTACCCACCTTTTTTTTTTTTAGATTTTCTATTAAAATCAATAATATTTTCTTACAACAAACAATTTCAAATAATACTAATTTTTTGTAAAATATTAAACGATTCTCAATAAATGATTTCATAATACTCTTTTAGGTTCTGAGGATTCTATAAAAAAATAGAAATTCTCCAGCAATTTACAAAATAAAAACAAGACTACAAAATATCTGGAATTTTTATGAAAAAACAGTCTTCAAGAAATTATCACCTTTTATATTGCAACTCAAAACTGAATAACTGTAGACTTGATATTTTCAAAATAGATATAATATAATTTTAAAAAGTATTTTAGATGTCAATTTGTGCTAGATATAAATGGATAATTGTGAAATTTTCAATTTTTTTAGATTTTACTCAACTTGTGTATGTTGATAACATTTTTGTTTATGATCAAAATATCTAAACAATTTGGAACATGGTTTCTCATATGTTTTTCTTATATCAATAAATTGAAAAATGTCAAATATACATAGTAACAAATCGATAATTAATCGCGATTCATTGTGGTATAATATCAAAACCATGTTTTCATTATTGTTTGTTATTTTTTTGTGAGATT
>NW_021778040.1:0-862 GCF_005508785.2 Acyrthosiphon pisum | reverse complement strand
TACCTTGCACGTGGGGCTGTGCCGGGCGGACGACCTTGCACAGGACGTTCCTGTGAAGTCGCGGTATGTGTTGGCGTGGTCAGCTGGGTCACGTGTTGTTTGAGGTGCGTGAACTCTCGTCTCAAGTGCGCCATCTCTTCCGTCAAGGCATCAACACGCGTGTTGAGTCGCGTGAATTCTGCGTCGGTTGGGCGTTGCTCGTGTGTGCCGAGTCGTTGCCACCATTGCGATGTGCGAGGCGTAGCGTCGTTGCTCGGTGCGGGCGCGCCTTTGTTAGCTTCCATGACGTCGTATAACGTTTGTGCTGGAAAACGTGGTGCGTTGCTGGGCTTCGTGCGGGAATCGTCGAGTCGAGACGGTATGACGCGAGGAACGTGCTTTCGCGTCGCGAGGTCGGTGTGTGTGTCACGTGTGTCGTGAACGTGGTTCTGGCTTGGCGTTGTCGGCGAGTGTCACGTGCGTCGTGAACGTGGTTTTGATTCGGCCGTGCCGCATGCGTTGTCGTGTGGGCGCTGTCGTCGTGTTTTCGGTGCGCCGTAAAACCTGCATACCCGTTTGAATTGAGGTCACCAATGTGGCAGAAGTGCGGAGGTCGGGGTTACCAAAGTGGTGCAGGTGTGGTTGCCGGTGTCGTGGAGGTGAAGTTGTTGCTGCCGTGATAACCACCGCACTTACCAACATACGTTTGTTGTTTGACTCCGTTGCAGAAGGTTTTAGGTATACAGGTAGTAAATGAATTGAACACAGAATTGGTTGTGACGCGTTGCGTCGAGATCGGTTTATTGTACGACAAACATAATATGCACGTAGGTCGTACGCAGTACGACGATAAGTAGGTAGGTACATAAATGAGCGGTCGCGC
>NW_021778039.1:0-2576 GCF_005508785.2 Acyrthosiphon pisum | reverse complement strand
TAAGCATGTGTGTTCAGCAAAAAAATTGTTTAATTCTGAAACCAAATTGAAACTTGTATTAAACGCATATCAAGGTCAGTAAAACCGACATTTTATCAAGATATTGTACTTATTACTTATATTATATCTTATATACTAAATGATTCGACGTATCTGTTGATCACTGATCTCGTGTAGACTTTTATTTTATTAAATTTGATTTTATTTGTTATCAGGATATCCATGGAGACTGCTGGACTAGCCTTGCCCGGTTATCATTACGTATCACCTAATCACATTGTCAAGTCACCGATTCATTAAATCAATTTACAAAAGAGGTAAGCAAACGGTTTATGAAAATCAAAGCGATACACAACCAAAAATGCTGTCTTATAAAGTTATGTTTGACAATAAATGTCAGTGCATGTATTTTCTTCACCACAGTACCTAATTGTTTTTTCAAATTTTATCAAAACCTTAATAGGTTATAGTCAATAAAATTAAAAACAAATAATATTGTTTTCTAATTTTATAAAATTGTATTATATTTACATATTTACATAATTATAAAATCAATATTAAAGGTACCTAATTAATTTTCCATTTTATAATCAGTTAGACGGCACTCTGATTATGCAATTTAAAGGCATTACTTGGAGTTAACAACGTGATGTACACGTATGTTTGGGTGTGAAATGTTAATCATACATTTAAACCTAACCTACATTATAATGTTTATGAAATCATTCAGGTTTGTTGTTTGTCCTGTATCGTTCTTTATTGGTGCTTTCGCCTAAATGTTTACGGACATTTTTATTCTTCATTAGATAATCATTATTATAGTTTTCTAAAATATAGCCTTTAAACGTATAGGGTTATGTGCAGGAGTTATATAAATGAGATCAATATAACTATAATTAAAGTTCTCAGTTGGAAAGAAAGTTGGGCCGAAAAAATATTTTAGCCATGTAGTCTTATTTATAAAAATTATTATTTAATTGTATTTTACAATACCAGCTTTGACTCAAATGCAATTGGAACGCAATAATTTCTACACTTGAAAACGATTTTTCTATAGCAATATGGTACTTTTTTAAAAATCTAAATATATAACTTACTACTTACGTGAAAAAGTCAATATATTTACCTACTTTACTTACATACAAATACCTACCTAGGTATTTATATATTTATTATAGTCTATAGTGAACAGAGGTTATTGCTCAAACATGTTGCAGCACGATTGTGCACTTTTTCTTTTTTTGACTCGGCTAATCACAATACGATTGCACGGAACTTTTCTGCTTATACCCTTTTTTATGTAATTTTGTTTGTTTTAACATATTATGTAGTTAAGCATATTCTACGAAAATAATATTTTATGAAAGAAACAATTAAGTTTCATTTATTTTAAGCGACATGCCACATGCATGAATTATATAATACGAACATAAGATGTAACAAAAAGTTTATGGCTTATAAGGATCAAGGTATTGGGGAAGCAGATTAACAATACGCACTCTGGTGGAAACAATTTGTACCTTCCGATTCGGGATGTATAGATGTAGTTTTATATTGGTTATTTTACTTTTTATAATAAATTAATTTTGCTATCGAAACTTTATACGCTTTTATAGCTATCTGTATACGTTGGTAAGTACAATTTCTACTAATATTATTAAATACATTCAAATACACTTCACTTAAAGCAAAATATATGCGAAATGTTGGGAAAATACATACAATCTCCCGACTCGAGTCCCGACTCCACGTAGGGGGGAACCCGACTAACCATCAGTACGATACGCGTCGACAGCGCGTGTTAATCTGTCTTCCCAATAGATAAAATAAAATAATAATTAAAGAAAGGTGGGCAAGTAGATTTCGCTCTGCTGTACAGTAGGTTACAAGTGGGTCACTGTATAATGGATGGTATTAAATTTGAATTCAATGATATAATATCATTGTATAAGAAAAACGATTCTGAGCGGAGACGGTATGTCAGTCTAGGTATAAGACATAATATTATATTATAGTCTATAGTATTTAAAAAAAATTGACCTATAATAGATACCTATAATAAATTCCAAATTAATCATATCATAATAACTATTAGGTACTTTTAACGCCTTATACATCAACAACAAACCGTGATACTATAATAGATATATAATAGTATACTTTAGAAGTTTCAAGTATACCCAAGAATAATATTATACAATCACAACAAAATAACTAAAATAGTTATTCTAGGTTTTTAATATGTAATTTCGTCCAAATTTGTGCTTAAAATGACTATAAAAATAAACTGTGCTTATGTATTTTTAGATTGATTGGTAACAGAATTAATTACTTACGTAGAATCTTGTTTTAAATTTTCAATTCTTAGATACAAAAGTTGAACATTTTATACATTATTAACTACAAAATAATTATTCAAATTAAAATTTGATAAATTTTGTCAAAATTTCGATCTTTAAATGATAAATATAAAAAAAAAATTGTGCCTATGTATTTTTAATATTTTTCAACTGATATTGTAACAATATATCACGAGCTTTGTATCAAATTTTTACACTTTTTGGCCCAACAGGTAA
>NW_021778038.1:0-742 GCF_005508785.2 Acyrthosiphon pisum | reverse complement strand
TTCGCTGTGGTGAGTGATGTGACTAACACGACATGTGGTCAAATTTATGTGACTAAATTTATCAAATATTATATTAATTATTTTACAATCTGAAATACTGCAATATCTGAAAGACTGTACAGACTTCATAATGGTACAAAGCAAATTTATGAAAAAAGTACTTAATATAACAACATTTATACAAAGTTTGGACAGCGCAGTTTGACTCTAAGTATGCTGTATACTTACATGCGTCTCCACTCTCCATTTGACATTTATTGTTAACCGAATACAAAACTTCTGACACATATATACGTTGGTACGTATTATATATTATATTCAAAGTTCATCGGACAGCTATTCGCTGTGAGTACATATAGTTAATGACTTGTAACAAAGTATTAAATGAAAAAAAAAATAATAAATCATTTTAAGAAGAGTTGTGTCACGAGTACCTACACACTGCACCTAGTAGTGTAATATGTAATATTTAGACTTAAATAAAAACACAGGATAACTAATAGATGGTGAACCGTACTGAGTGTGGGGTGGTCCAATATACATATACATATATACGCATTAGGCATATTATACTTACGCTCCCTCATACACCACACACGTCACATGCAAAACATAAATAATATTCAACACCTCTCCGACCAGTCGTTTAGTAAAAACCAACTATCAATTATCAACGGCGCCAGGCGACACCACATTATAACTCATAATAAACTTCAAGAAGCCGACGACAAATTCCGATATA
>NW_021778037.1:0-710 GCF_005508785.2 Acyrthosiphon pisum | reverse complement strand
GCACTGCGCTGGTATTACCTTTATGTATCCTATACGATGTGAACGACGTACATACACTAAATCGATTTTTGAATTTTTTTTCTTTATTTATTACTAATGAAGATAATTTTAAATCGAACGAAAAAAAATTACGAACGGTTATAACTATTATAATAAAATAAGAACAAAATAAGCAGTGAAAATAATTATACACAGAGTTTTTTTCTTTTTGAACTAAAAAGTAAAAGATATAGAAGTCTGTGATATTAAATGAAACATTTTAATACTATAGTGACACGTGTCACAATAGTGATTGCGGTCATCGCTCTTTGTGAGGTAAGTATCCTGTTTGTTAAATAAGTTACAGTGATTGAATGGTATAATTGTATAAACTGGTACTAGTTCAGTGCCGCAATAACCGGGTGTGTTGCGTGTGTCAAACACACGGGCCCAGGGCCCCAACCCATAATAGAGGTAGGTTTATTTTATTGAGTCTATACAATAATCAAATAATTAGTTACAACCATCCACAAGACTGCCCTTCCATATTTAAATACCAAATTAAAATGTTTAATATTTCGTAATATGCCCGAAGATGTACATTTTAATTTAAAATGTTTGATTTCTAGAAGCTCAGCTCAGAATCTAAAATATAGCATAACCTTTTTGGATTATTAACATATTGCAAGAATCTATATTATTAAACTTATGAATAAAAATGGAATACCTAA
>NW_021778036.1:0-1166 GCF_005508785.2 Acyrthosiphon pisum | reverse complement strand
GGCGCTTTCAACTTGCCGATTTAAAAGCTGCAGTTATACCTAGACAAGAAGATGAAGAAGACACCAATCGCAATTATGGTCGGAGAATTGGTGGAACGTGGGTTATGGAAGTCGGATTATGTTGTGTTTTGGAAAACGGTTTAATTGATGCAAGATTTTTTGTTGTTGAAAAAAGAGACAAAGAAACATTACATCGAATAATTAAAAATGAGGTACCTATGAAATAATGTGTACTGTTTACATAACTGTCTATCTAACAATTTGGGTTTAATTTTAAGGTATTACCTGGTACATCAGTTCATTCTGATTCGTGGCTTGGATATAAAGGTTTATCTGAAAAGGGCTATGTACCTACATGAAACAATCATTCAAATAATTTTGTGGACCCGGAATCTGGTGCCAATACACAAAGAATTGAAAGTCTTTGGAGGCCTCTTAGACTCAAAATCGTTAAAAAAATGTGTGGTACTAATGAAGACCTCTTAGATAGGTACTTAGCCGAGTATTGATTAAATAAAACAGATATTATTTTTGATGCTTTCCTTAGAGATATGAAATTATGCTTTGTGGATAATTTTGTGGATCCTTGGTAAATTAATTTTTTTTTATACTTTAAATTATACTTTATTATACTTTTAATATTATTATGGTAGATAATTTTGTGGATCCTAAATAAATTAAATTTGTTTTATACTTTAAATTATACTTATATTGTACTTTATTTCTTTAATATTATTACGGTAGACCACGTCCATTTTGGTAGACCGCATATTTTTGTGGTAGACCGCATATTGGGAGATATCCAAATATTATCACTTTAATAATTTAAAAAATAATAATTGTAATATAATAATAATTCATCATTTATTGTATAAAAAAAAAATATAAGTAATGCATTCTATATAATATTTAATAATTTACCTAATAAATATTATCAATTTAATAATTTTAATATAATAAAACAATAAAAAAAAATCTATCTTTATAGATCCTATTATTTTATATAGGCACCACGTATAGAGATTTAAACGAGTGCGATAACATTATTTCATCACTTACTCCACTTACTTATATTACAATTATTATTTTTAAAATTATTAAATTAAATTAGATAGATAGCTTATATAAATTATAAATTATATAGAATAAAGGGTTAAAATGTATGA
>NW_021778035.1:0-940 GCF_005508785.2 Acyrthosiphon pisum | reverse complement strand
AAAAGAAAAAAATTTTACGATTTTTCAACCACAAAATTACTTGCAAATTTTCGCAATTTGACATATTTCGTTATAAATTTTAAACTTTAAGCACTTATAAAAAAAAATTGTGACTAACGATTTTGGATTTTTTTTTTATCACTGTGAGAACAACTTATAAGAAACCTTGTATTAAATTTTCAAAGTTTTCTATCCAACCAAAAATTTTTTATCGTTATTTTAAAAAAAAATACTTAGAAAAATTGAAAATTTCATTTGTCTATAAATAGCTCAAAAAAAGTCGAAACACTTTGAAAATTTAACCCTGTATAGACAACGCTAATATAAACATCTGTTGCAAATTTCAAGTGCTTACAATAATTATTTTTTGAGTTACAGTAAAATTAAGTTTTCGTTTTTGTCAAAAATTGGTTTTGCGTAAAAATTCGCGTTTTTCCGTTATTTTTTTAAGGTTTTTCCTGCCGCTTTTGAAAAGTATTGGGAAATTTTCACTTTTGACCCCCCAAAGTACCAACTAGATTCACTTTCCTTTCAGAAAAGATACAACTTTTGAAAATCGAAGCATTTTTACTGCTCCAAAAGTTGTCGTCAGACACAAAAAAAAAAAAAAAAAAAAAAAAACACACATCATTGTAAAATCAATACATTCATCACTTCGTTCAGAATCTAAAATATAAGTATAATATATCACTGTAGGTTACTCCTATAGTAAGTTATAATCAATAATTGTTCATTCTATTATAATAGTTTAATCATTAATGCTATTGAAGTAGGTACTTTTTCACATTTTAAAATGTATTATGTTCAAAGTGCCATCTCAGGATTAATTTTGCAGTGTCTGGGTTTTCAAGCAAGAGCATCTGCAGATAGCCTTTTAGACAATTTGTAATTCGTTTTAGTTCATTGTTGAGCGTTCTGAAGTATTTTTTAATATATATAT
>NW_021778034.1:24522-25397 GCF_005508785.2 Acyrthosiphon pisum | reverse complement strand
TACAAATCTATCAAATTCTGTAATTGACGAAGCCGGTACAAATCTACATGTGTCAAGGTAATGTATTCCTCCTTAAGGTGTAGGGTAATTGAACTCTGTTTAACATTGATTGAATATGAAAAGGAATCGGTGATCTTTACACGCCTCACTCTGGTATTTAGATTATTAATAATTGAATTGTAATTATATTCAGACATCAGTGTAAACCATTCTTCTAAACATAATGTAATAATTTTCTTTGAAAGTTTACATTCCAATAGTAAAATAATTGAAATCTGCTTGTTAATTAGTAATCCAACTGTAATACTTTTCTTGTTAAAAGCCCGGATGTCAAATGTAGACTTACTGACAATTATTGGTGGACTCATAGTGAAGTTATTATTTTTTTTGTTAAATTTATTTTTAGAAATCTTGTATAAATAAAAAAAATTGGATATAACTGTTAGGAGTTATACATTGAACTGTTAGTTTTTCCCTTTGCAGCCATATTATATACTAAAAAAAAAAAAAAAATGCAAAAAAAATGTGGACGTACAGATAGCCAGTTAGTGCATACTAGAGGCGAATTTACGTATACTTACTAACCTGTTACCTGAAAAACATTTTTAAATTATTATATACGCACTAACCCGCTAGACCATACGTCCACGAGATATTAAATCGAATATTAACACATTTAAGAAAAAACATTCAATTTTTTTTATTTTTTTTTTAGACCAATACAGCAAATATTATAAACAGTATAATACCTATATATATATATATATATAAAAAAAACATGATTTAACAAATCGTGTCATACGAACCAGTTTCACAATTACAAATAACTTCGGGTTTTACAATATTTACTTAATACTTTTTGTACAAATTGATTT
>NW_021778034.1:21229-22337 GCF_005508785.2 Acyrthosiphon pisum | reverse complement strand
CAAAACACTCTTCTATATTTATTTCATCTTGTTCTGCAATAACATTATTGGTAGTAATGCTTTGCTGCTGAGTTGTTGATGGTAAAATAATAGAACTTAAATTTGTGTATTTTTTTATTACAATCTGTTGGTAAATTGTCTATAAATGAAATAGTTTTACTCGAATTTAAGTTTTCATGTTCAATATCATGTAACTCTGGTGAGCTACTGGTATCATACAGATTTAATTCTTCTTGTATTCTTCTACGTTTACTTCTATGGCTCTTAATCATAATTGAAATGTGCATATACAAGTTATATACAAGGCTATAATATAATGAGCATTAAGTATGAAATATAGAAAAAAGAAATAAAAAAAACATGTACCTATAATCCTATTATCCGAATTGTTTTCATAATAAAAGTTGATAATTTAAATATTCTGTTTTTTTTTTAAATAAATATTTGTTTTTTATTTTTGGTAACTGTATATATAGCTGGTATAATTTTGGTTTCAATATTGTTGAGTTATTACTACCTATAATATATTATATTATTGAATGTTTAATCCATTATATTGTTGTATAGTTACAAAAAGGAATACTATTCGTTAACAAAGATACCTACATAAAATATGCATTAATATAGTGTAATAACGTGAAAATGGACTGTGCACGCAGTGTATATACACAGTCACACACTTCAAGTTACTATCTTCTCATATGTATAATTATATGCTAAATTGACTCACCCTAATTTGATTGAGGATCCGTTAGACGTTCGATGAACAAAGGAAGAATAAATGGGCTTGATATTAAACCACTTTTGATTTATTTTTTTATTAAGAACACAACTTATATATTTGAAATACTTAAAAGAATATATTTATTATTTAAAATATAAAACATTACAATGAACATAATATATTGATATTGCTTATTACGTATGACTGCCATCAAGGGCGAACGCAGAGGGACTGAGTCTGTATGAATCTGGCCGGTGGTCGAAGGGTATCAACCGAGCACAGATTATAACGGTACTTGTATAGAAGGAGTAAAGGACATAAGCATAAAAGACCACAGATGTTTATCATAATATAAATATCTGTGTGATCGTATTATATAATGTT
>NW_021778034.1:9149-10522 GCF_005508785.2 Acyrthosiphon pisum | reverse complement strand
GGTTGCAGTGGCTAAATCCGGTCATGAGACAGAGTCCGGGTGTCGAACTTGGTATGCTGGACGACTCAGGGCACTGAATAGTGTGAATACCTTACCGGGCCGACCCGGACGTGCCAAAAACTGACACGGACTCGGCCCGGACACGTCCCGGACCAGTGGAAAGGACCTTAAGGCGCCATGGTGTATGACTCGTGGTCGTACGTTCGAACCCGACGGCCGAGAATATCATCAATTTGCGGCGGCCGTGTTCGATCAGATATTTTTTTCCGCGTTTTTTTAACATTTCACTATCACATTTAACGAACATTTTTTGATTTTTTGTTCATAATTCAAGTTTCACCGCCTTTGCGGACCTCGAACGGCCCCGTCGAAGATTTATTTGCGTTCCCCGCTAAATTCCTCCGTGATGAGTCCCGTGGCGGAGCGGGGTCGCGGAGTCGCGGAAAGCGGACGTCCCGCGGCTCCGCCCTCGAGTAGGTATCACTATATTATACAGGCATAAATACGTGCGTCGGTAGGTTCGATTTTTTTTCGCAATTATGAGTGTATATATACTGGTATTTTATAAAATTATATGTGTACCTGATAAAAGACACCAATATTCCAAAAAAGTATTATGTACCTACACGATAAATATTTAAACATAACGGTGGCGATGTTTGCGTTAGGTGGGTCTTAATAATGTCTATTACTTTAAGAGGATGTCAGCGCACTATTGATCGTTTTCTCTCTCTGGCCCACGCGCTACATAGGCAAAACGCATTTACGCATCTATGAGTTTAAGTAACCTATTACAAAGAAGATGGAGAATAATATTTTTGAGGGAATTTTATTATTATTTGACGTAATATTCGACTTTCAAAACAAACAAAAAATTATGTTTAAATTGTTTTGAGATATGTAATTTTCTCAAAAATATTATTCTCTATCTTTTTTGTAACGGGTGACTTTACTCTGAGATTACTTAAACGCATAAAAAAAATGTTGCGTGTGAGCCAGAGAGAGAAAACAAATGGTGCGCTGACAGAGTAGTATATATTTGTATGTTCACAGCCAGCTTTTCCACGGTAATTTTTTTTTTTCAAGGGGGAATGTCCCCCTTGGAGACTTTTATTTTACCGTGTAACACATTTCACAGTGATTGTCTACCAAATTCTACCTCGTAAAAATATTTAAAGTAATCAAATTTTTAGGAAATCTTAAAACTGAAAAAATTATTTCAAGTAAAAACACAAATTATTAAATAATATTTTTTTTTTATTGTTATAAATTAATTCTTAATTATATTTACACAAGTTTTCTTACTTCTCTAGTAAAATGTACATATTCTACAATACGATCATGAATTAATAAACAGTAAGCAGTCACACCTG
>NW_021778034.1:8189-9099 GCF_005508785.2 Acyrthosiphon pisum | reverse complement strand
TTCCTGGTTAAACTTTTTTCATCTCCCCGTAAAATTTAACTCAGAAGCCCCAACCATACTTTTAGAATTTTTACCTATACGGTGATCAAATGTGCTGCAAGGAGGATTTTCCTCCTTGAATTTTTTTCATCTCCCCGTAAAAAGTGACTCAGAAGCCCCAACCATACTTTTAGAATTTTTACCTATACGGTGATCAAATGTGCTGCAAGGAGGATTTTCCTCCTTGAACTTTTTTCGTCTCCCCGTAAAAAGTGACTCAGAACCGCCAACCATACTTTTAGAATTTTTACCTATACGGTGATCGAATGTGCTGCAAGGCGGACTTTCCTCCTTGAACTTTTTTCATCTCCCCGTAAAAAGTGACTCAGAACCGCCAACCATACATATTAGAATATTTAGCTATACGGTAATCGAATGTGCTGCAAGGGGGACTTTCCCCCTTGAACTTTTTTCATCTCCCCGTAAAAAGTGACTCAGAACCGCCAAATTACTACTACTAACCACAACGCGCAATGGGTCAAGAAAAACACATAAGAACGCAGGAGATTTGGTTCACTTCATCAGTCGAACTAAAAACAGCAAACATGGCACCTGTCAACAAGTACGATAATCTTCGAAAGGAAGCTGCAGAAAAAAGAAGAATTTTAGCCGAAGAGAACAAAGAGAATCTAATGGGACTAAGTTCAGTAATTGCAGTAAAAACAGAAACCAACCAATGGACAAGACAACAAAACCACGAAAAACACTTGCATATAATACAATGGGTTACCGGAGTAAACGCAGCAAGAAAAAGCATGGGTAACCAGTGGAACAGTCCACTTGATTGGAGAATGGTCACCGAACGCACGGTACACAAATACATTCCTTTTAAAACCACTACGCTGACACAAACGTTTGACTATGTCATTAG
>NW_021778034.1:2808-6683 GCF_005508785.2 Acyrthosiphon pisum | reverse complement strand
GAAAAGTAAATTGCAAAATATATTGCATGATGTTATTTATTTTACTACGTAATATAAATTATATGAAAATTATATTATCGACGTTCAAAATGCAGATTTTTAGACCGGACCATATGACCTAATATGAATTTGAAGACGGACCGGACCGGACCATTTTTTTTTGTAGACAAAGGGACCGAACCGGACCGAACCACATTAAATTACAATACACAAAGACCGAAAAAGACCGGACCGTGGTCCGGTCCGGTTCAGTCCGGACCGGTCTAGACCAGACCGTGCAGAGCTCTACCCCCTACACCACATTAACTGTATATATATTTATATAGAAATAAACAGAAGAAGTGATACCGATAGCTTTAGTGTTATTATTTCACTTCCCACGAAACAAGCCAGAAGGCTACTGTTTCACATTTTAAGCGATGAAGAAGTTATCGAAAAATTTTGGTAGCTACCATCCGGTACAACTAGTGATGTAAGCTTGAAAATTTTCAATTGAAATTTTTTTTTTCATTGAAAATTTTAAAATTTTAAAAATTTTAATTTTAATGTATTTTAATTAATTTTTGAGGTTGTATGGTTGGTATCACTGTACCACAGCTGTTCATTTTGATGGTTATCAATGTTCTTCTAATATAATCATCGAGATGTAGCATTGTAGCATGATTTTGTATTTGTGTGGGTTTAAGTTTATGTCTGCAAACTGCATGAGTGTTTAATGTTTTTGTATCGACATTTGTTATAATATTATGACTATTGACTACCTAGTGTAAAAGTGTGATAATTTTTTACTTTTCATAATGGCTAAAAAATTAAAAACCATTCTATTTCATTACACGCGTTATGGAGTCGAGTTTAACAAAAAAACACTTTATACATGTAATTACTGCAAATGGAAAACCGTAGTTAATGTAACCAGAATGTATGACCACATATATAATAAATGTACTAAATGCCCAAATATGGTAAAAAATATATCAAGTGTTATAGACGGTATAGGTGAATCACTTGAATCTAATGAAAATGTTGACTTCGACAAGCCTGATACTCAATCAAACAAAAACAAGCAAGAGACTCAGAAACAAAAAAAAAGTTATTCGTCAACGTAATATGACAAACTTTGTCGATTTTATAACAAAAGATGAGCAGGTTAGTGTATAATCAAATATTTATATTTTTTTTTATTAATTATACCTACTTAATTTTATTTATCAATTAGGTACCTTTCTAATATAATTTATAGTAATAAAATAATAAAGTATAGTTGATTATAATATATGGCAATATTGATTATTGTTTTTTCATCTGATCTAGTTTGGTATTCAAGTAATCATAAGCCTTGCCAAACTGTTCTTAATTACCTACCATTATTATTATTTTTAGTTAAAAATTGAACAACTATTTGCAAGAGCCATTTATTCGAGCAGAACACCTTTTCAAATTGTTGAAAATGAAAATTGGAAATTATTTTTCAAAACCCTTCGTCCATCTTGGGAAGTTCCATCTCGTTATAAATTATCAACTAGACATTTAGAAAAAGAATATAATAGTGTAAAGCAAAATGTTGATTCTAAAATGTATGAATCTCGTAGCTTATGATTGATGTTTGATGGTTGGACAAATATCCGTAGAGAGCCAATTATCAACTATGTTATTCAACTACCTATGTAAACTATTAGTACAAGAGCTGTATCACATTCCAGTGCTTACATGGCCAAAGAAATTTCATCAATCATCCAAGATCTTGGCCCAAACAAAGTATTAGGAGTAGTGACTGATAATGCTAAAAACATGAAATCAGTATGGGCAATTTTAAAAAAAGAATACGGTCATCTTGAAGCTTATGGATATGTTGCTCATGGCTTAAATCTACTGGCAAAAGACTTAGCAGAGTTGGACAATATTTCTTCAGTAGTAACTAGTGGTAAAAATGTTGTCAAAGAAATCAATCTCTCACACAAGCTAAATGCAATATTCAAACAAAAGCAAACTGGGAAAAAATTAACTCTTAAATTACCAGTAAAAACTAGATGGGGTTCTCATGTGGCTTGTCTTGGAAGTATTTTAGATAATAAAAGTGTTCTGCAATTATTTGCTATTGATGATAGAGTTGTATAAGTATTATCTGAAGGTACAAAAAAAGAATTACTTTGTGATACATTTTGGAAAGGTATCATACAGATCCATAGACTTCTTAAACCTGTTGCTGATTGGATAACAGTAATTGAAGGTGATGCACCACAAATTAGTTTGGTTCCCACAATATTTAAAGACTTAAATGATCATTTTGAGCAATGTTTAAACACTCATTCACCAGAGAATAAAATAAAAATTATGTTATTTTTAAAAAACAGAAAATAAATTTACATTACAAGCTTACATTATGCTGCAAATATTTTAGATCCTATGTTACATGGTAAGTGTTTAACAAATGATGAAGAACTTCAAGGAATTGAGTGCATTGCTAAGATTGCTCGACATTCAGATAACGTTGACGAAGGAAATATTTTAGCTAAATTTGCTCAATATAAAGTTAAGAAAGGATTGTGGAGCAAATCATTCATCTGGGATACTGTCAGCAAAATATCAGCTACAACTTGGTGGAATTGTTACGTCCCAACTGACGTCGATACATACACCAACGCAGAGATGAACACTTGATGTATTATGTTATATTTGAGTGTTTATTAACAAGTACAAAATTACAATATTATAAATATATGACAGTGAGTGGTGTTACAACCTGCCTCTAAGTGTCTTATGTGTCCCTAAACCGTCTGACGAGCTCTTGTCATGGGCTCGTATATATATGATCGGTTCCTTTGGAGTGGGTGGTTGCAGTGGCTAAATCCGGTCATGAGACAGAGTCCGGGTGTCGAACTTGGTATGCTGGACGACTCAGGGCACTGAATAGTGTGAATACCTTACCGGGCCGACCCGGACGTGCCAAAAACTGACACGGACTCGGCCCGGACACGTCCCGGACCAGTGGAAAGGACCTTAAGGCGCCATGGTGTATGACTCGTGGTCGTACGTTCGAACCCGACGGCCGAGAATATCATCAATTTGCGGCGGCCGTGTTCGATCAGATATTTTTTTCCGCGTTTTTTTAACATTTCACTATCACATTTAACGAACATTTTTTGATTTTTTGTTCATAATTCAAGTTTCACCGCCTTTGCGGACCTCGAACGGCCCCGTCGAAGATTTATTTGCGTTCCCCGCTAAATTCCTCCGTGATGAGTCCCGTGGCGGAGCGGGGTCGCGGAGTCGCGGAAAGCGGACGTCCCGCGGCTCCGCCCTCGAGTAGGTATCACTATATTATACAGGCATAAATACGTGCGTCGGTAGGTTCGATTTTTTTTCGCAATTATGAGTGTATATATACTGGTATTTTATAAAATTATATGTGTACCTGATAAAAGACACCAATATTCCAAAAAAGTATTATGTACCTACACGATAAATATTTAAACATAACGGTGGCGATGTTTGCGTTAGGTGGGTCTTAATAATGTCTATTACTTTAAGAGGATGTCAGCGCACTATTGATCGTTTTCTCTCTCTGGCCCACGCGCTACATAGGCAAAACGCATTTACGCATCTATGAGTTTAAGTAACCTATTACAAAGAAGATGGAGAATAATATTTTTGAGGGAATTTTATTATTATTTGACGTAATATTCGACTTTCAAAACAAACAAAAAATTATGTTTAAATTGTTTTGAGATATGTAATTTTCTCAAAAATATTATTCTCTATCTTTTTTGTAACGGGTGACTTTACTCTGAGATTACTTAAACGCATAAAAAAAATGTTGCGTGTGAGCCAGAGAGAGAAAACAAATGGTGCGCTGACAGAGTAGTATATATTTGTAT
>NW_021778034.1:0-1636 GCF_005508785.2 Acyrthosiphon pisum | reverse complement strand
TCAATTTTTTTATCTTATTTGATGTTGCTGGTAGCACTTTAGTCTTATGACTAGTTGTACTGATCCGAAGTAGTGGGTTTATATTGAATTTTAAACCCATCTCAAGATCCGTAACGTTTAATATGTAACACAATTCTCAATGCCTCACCAAAATTATCAATCGGATTATGATCTTGATCAACTAACTGAACGGTTATCGAATCAATATTTGTTTTATTCAATTTGTAATATATTAAATTTGGTGGTGACTGAATTACTTTCAACCCTGTCCTTTCACTCGGGAAAAACTCGTAAATCGAATGACTCTGAAGATGGTTGTTGAATGATCCTTGAGCTATATTACACATTACTTTTATAGAATTAATTGTGTTTAAATTTACAGCTTTTTCCGATCGAAGAATTTCATTGTGTGGCTTATATACTCGTTTTTCAAAACCGAATACAGGTGCTATACTATACGGATACTCAAAGTGTAGTATCCCATTACATTTTATATACGATCTGAAATCGTTAGGATCAACCGTAATGTCAAATGTTAAATTCGTTAAGTTTTTACTATTATAGTCATCAATTTGCTTCTTAACTCGTTGCTTAATATCTTCAATTTCATAACAACCCTCTTCCAATGTAATAAAACATATCATAGGATCATTATTGTTTTCATTCTCAGCTACTTGTATAGAAAATTTATTATTATTATCATTAATATTTGGAAACGAATTAAATGACTGTAAACATAACAAAGCTATTTCTGAGTCCTCGTAAAGGTTTATAGGCGGAAAATAATTTACAGATAATATGGTAGCATTCCCAGTTAAACTTAAAGTAACTGACTCATACATTACAAAATCTAAGATATAAATTTAATGATGAGATCCGTGACGTTTAATATGCAGAACAACTGTTAACGTCTCGTTAAAATTGTTAATTGGATTATTGTTTTGGTCAACTAACTGAACAGTAATTGAATTAATATCTGTTTTGTTTAATCTGTAATATATAAGGTTTACCGGAGATTGAACAACCTTTGTTTGGGAAAAACTCATATATCGAATGGCTTTGAAGTTGGTTGTTGAATGACCCATGTGCTATATTACACATTACTTTTATAGAATTAATTGTGTTTAAATTTGCAGCTTTATCTGATCGATGTTCTTCATGAAACGGTCCACAATCTTTTTTTCTATACCCAAAAACAGGTGCTATACTAAATGAAGTATTAAATCGAAGTATTCCATTACATTTTATATACGTTCTAAAATTGACAGAATCTATACGTACACTGAATGTTACCTGTGTTCCGTAGTCTTTATTAGCTTGAGATAACACTTTTGTTATAAAATTGTAAATATCTTCTATTTCATAGCATCCGTCTGGCAAACTAAATTCATATCTTCTATTTCTCTCTGGAGGAATTGTTTCTATTCTCAGCCGGGTATTAGTTGAATTTATAATATTTGGAAATGAATTGTACGTTTGCAAAGATAACAAAGCTATTTCTGAATTCCTCGTAAACGTTTAGAGATGGAAAATAATTTGCCGACCATTACAGTTGAATTTTCCAGTCAGATTTATGTAATTAGATTCATGGCATTTGAAAGAATTTCAAGACATTAAATTGACCACAGTTTAAATG
>NW_021778033.1:0-9719 GCF_005508785.2 Acyrthosiphon pisum | reverse complement strand
ATTAGTTATTCAAAATTGAAATTTTCTATACTACTGCAAATAAAATCATATTATTGGTTTGTTTTAGATTTTTAACTTTTTACATAGGGTATTTTTAGACTACAAGATGTATTACCTACAAATAATTTACACTCAGCCGATAATGATAGTGTAGCAAGTATTGATTTGGATTTACAGAATGAAAGTAGTAGTGAATATTGGATTAAGTATCACTGGAAGATATTATTGAATACTTAAAATCTTCATCATCACTTATGTCTAAATTATTATCTTAAATATACTTAAAATTATTATTATCTCTTTTTTTATTATTACTCAACTAAATATAATACAATATTATATATTATTATAAAGGGTATACTTTATAGTACAAAGTAAATTTATTTTGTATAGTATCATGGGTCATGGATTATGGATAACATCATATAACTAATCATGGTTGTTGAATATAAAGGTTATAAGAAAGTCCGGCCCCCCCTCTAATCTTTTTAAATCTTACCAAATATCAATTTTGTGAGACAAATACATTTAAAAATTCCCGAAATAATGCATTGTGGGCCGCCTGCTTACCTAGAATAGTAGGCCGGTACTGTCCCAGTCCGGGCCTGATACTCGTTACTTAATACATTAGGAAACACTGAAACATTTTTGAAAACATTTGTTCTCCCATATATTTAAAAGATTAGAAACTACATTTAAAAAAATTATATTTGACTTTTTTTTACCATTATCAATTTTGTAAATATTTTTTCTTTTTTTAATGATAACATGTATTTTTATTTCCTTATTCCAAAGTAGAATATTTTTTGGAGTTCTTTGACATAATATATCAAATTATTTAAAATACTTAATAATTATAACGATACGTCGATACCTACAAAAAATATATTAGGTATAAAATAATTTTTTCCAAAATTGCAACAGAAATATTTTCAATAAGTTCTTATCATCTGTAATAATGAGTATATCCTGCGTTAAATGGATATAATCCCGTATATATATTATATAGACCAAAAAAAGTCACGAATAAAATACTCTAGAGAAACTGTCTTTCGAATAACTTACTTTACTTTTATATTTAAAATATTAAAATCGATAAATTTAGGTATACATCATTTTATAAAAATAAAACATTTTCTATATATGTCAGCGATGGTAAAAACTAAAATCAACTACCTACCTATTTCAAAAATTATAGATATTACCATTTTGTACAAATATTGTGTCTAAAAATCAGAGCTTTCGAACGTTATAATAACATTAAGATTATAACGTTATATTTGACAAAAAAAACGATTGGAATTTGTAAACGTTAACGGAAAGCTATTATCAAAAATAATTAAGTACCGCAAAACAAAACATAATGATTAATAAAATATATTAACTATCATAAAGCAAAACATAACGCAAAACGTAATTTATAGAACATCATTAAACTAAAAATAATTTAATATTTTAAAAGTATACATTTCGTAGAAACATCAATTATTTCATGCAAATAATCTATTGATTATATTATATTATATTCCATATCCGGGCCATTACCTACCAGCATTAGTTATTATTTTTAAACTCGATAGGTATTAACACTATTTTAAATAACGATAAACGCAAAACTTGGATAACGCTTTAATTCTAAATAACAATAAACGCAAAAATTGTGTAACGTTTTAATTGTAAATAACATAAAATGGAATTTTTTTTTTTCGAATGCAAGCTCTGCTAAAAATTCAATATACATTATCATTATACATATTTCCTTTTTTTTCAAAGTAAAATTTAAGTTTTAAACTCAGATAATAATAAATTAATAAATATAAAATACTAAACCAAATGTTGAACACTCAAAAATATTATCCTCTATATTTTTTGTAATAAGTGATTTTACATAAAGATTACATGAAAAATATATAAAAACGTGAATGCGTTTTGTTTTTGTCTATGTTGCGAATGGTCCAAAGAGAAAACAAATAAAGTGCAGACGTTATCTTCAAGCACGAATCATACAATTTATAAACTTCATATTTTATTCATAAAAATATATATTTCCAGCAAAATAGAGCATTGTTCTTTCATAATAAAATAATATATGGGCAATTCAATTATACATTATTGACATTTCGTGTTTTATTTTAAAAATAAGTATTCCGATATAATTATTATTTTTCTCAGAATTATTTTTTCAAAATAATTAGGCTTATCATTATATTTTTATGCACCATAATCAACATCTTGTTAACTCAAGAAAGTTCGTTTGTTGTTCAAACATATTTCTGTTTTAACAGACAACGACGCACAATTTATTATTGTAATTTGTAAAATTAAGAAGCTAATTTTATCTAATAAATAATGTAAGACTCCATTATTCGATGTAGATTGGAATCCCAAACTGTGCAGATTTTCAGGTATAGAAATGTAGGGTACTGGATGTACCTACAGATAGTTTTTGTCGAGTATATTATCCATAGATACTGGTCCAATATTCGGAAGTCGTACATTTTTATATATTTTATAGTTTATACAAAGCATATTTGGATATTTTACTATTTCGGTACATACAGTTAAGAATTTATTATAACTTTTATGAGTAACAATATTTTTTCTAATCATAATACACCAACTAAAAATATAAATTATGTATGATTAAGTTATTTATAAAATTAAAAAAGGAGAAAGTAGGTAATCACTATGATGTACATTCGGTGTTGAGTATATCTTATCATTGAGTAGGATTCAGATAGAGACGCATTGTCGCCTATAAATAGTAAATTATACTAAATTATTACATTTGGTTAGGTTATTTTTTGATATATTTATATTACTATTAAAGTGATTTATTATAGGTACTATAAGTAATAAGGTAATATGCAATATCTTGAAATTAACCTAAATATTTTGAAAATTAAACAAAATAACAAACTCAATTTTGTCGAATACTAGCTTTCCGTCAAAAGGCTGTGTTTTGCTATTTTTTTTGTTTTCTTATAATTTGGAAGATAACTGAGAATTTTCAACATTGATCTACCAAAAGTCCAGCTTAATACAATTTTCCATCAGAAACTATCCTCAAAGTTGGAGATTGAGTAATTTTTTTACTTTAAATCGTGTACCTACATATGTACAAAAAAAAAACATACATCATTGCAAAATCAATAAGTACATTAATAATTGCTTCGCTATCAGAATCATTTATCAATAACAAATGATTATTTTAACAAAGGTACAAGTACTATATTATAGCAACAAACTTTTTATTTATTCAACTCATATAGCAAACACTAAACTGTATGAACTGTGGAGTTGTACTACCTAGGGAAGTAAATTCAGTACGATACATTTTGACCATTAATTTTTTTTGTATAGTGTATAGTGTATACTGTATACTTTATAAAATATGTAATCTGATTTTTAAATTAAAAAATAATGGTTCATTTCAAAATGTTGATGGCTTATTTTACTTTTAAAAATATTTTTTAATTATAGTTGTATGAGTTGAAAATTTGATGTTTATCTAAGTTTACAGTACCTCAATGTATTCCGTTTTTATTAATATAGCGGTATATTTGAATAAAGTAGTATGTTTATACCAACAAAAATGTACCTTATTTAATATTGCTATAAATATTTCATTAATATTATTAATGTTTTGATAATAATGGAAAGTTAGTTTTGTTTTCATACTATCCTGGGGTGTTGTATATAGACTGTGGTCTACATTCCTCTCATCCGCAGATATAAGGGCGAAACCGTCAGATCCGACGACGTCATCGTAGCTTTTATTATTATAATTTATAATTGTACCGTCGTTCCTATAATTATATTAAAATATATCCTAGCCAATACATACAATAAAGTACTTCTTCGGTTCTGTGGTTCGGTGTCCATTAGTATATTATTGATTATAAAAATACTATTAATGATCATGGTGCAGCGTTCTTGTTTACTTTTTGACGCTGTCGTGGACCTTGACGACTGACGACTGACATCGCGAGGGGGATTTACTGTTGTGATATCTTCTCGACACTTGTCACCGGACAAGCGGGTTGGATCGCCGTCTGGTTTTAAAAACGGTAACGATTTTTATAAACGATGTTCGACGGGTCCACCGTGAACATGATCCTGACAGGCCGTGAGTGTGGGTGTGTGTGTGTGTGTGTATGTGTGTTTCAGCTACGAATTTAGCTTTTGGCTGAAAGGTCTGTTCAAAACAGTGATCCCACAACGTTTAACTTTATATAAGAAAACTAATAATAACTAAACAGTTATTCAAAATAGCTCTTTGGACATAAATCAATTATTATGTTATATTATATAATTAACTTAACAGACATAAGCTATTACTAATCATTATTTATTAGCTTATAAATAATGATATATTATGGTCTTGCAGTTGTTTGTAAATTATAAGATAATGTCACTTTGAAATGTACAAAATTTAAGCACATATTTTGTAAATTGACTACCTATATTTGGTAATTTTATAAAAATATTAACATTTTTAAGTACCTACCTATAAAGGTTAACCTAACCTACCTATTACCCCCAACGTCATAACATCTTTCACTTAAAGTTGCACTATGTTGAGATGCTAGTGCTTTTAAAAATTTGATTCCACATAATATATGCAGGTACCTATACACATATTATTACATATATTATAATAATAATTCCACCAAACCTCCACGTACTAAAGTATTTTGGACCTTGTGAGTGTTTGTTGGTGCTCAGCGATGAGAGAACCGACGATGACAATGGTTACGGGTAAAAACTATACATTTGTTGTAGATAAAACCGTCACACAAACGAGTAGGTTGGAATCGGCCATATTAGTGCTCGTGATCTAATGAAATATTTGAAAAGTTTTAAGCGGTGCAACTCATGTATTTTCCACCGTCAAAAGGATGAAATTGTTTATTATTACTGTTATTATTATTATTTTTAGTATTAATAATAAAAAGCCCGTGGGCTGACAGAATCAAAATAAAATATTACTTAGTGATGATGATGACTAAAGTAGGAGCAGGGCATTGTTCTCGTTAGGATAACAAACACGGTTCCGTTCGAAACTATTTGTTAAATACTCGGAAGGACGAACGAGAAAGTATCCAGAGGATTTTGCAGTTATTTCCTCTGCTGGGAAACGTATAAAAATAATTTGAAAGTGGCCACCCTCTTGCATTTATTAGTATTCATGGATTCGGTCCTCTCCATATAGCTTTTTTTTATAACTACGCTGTTGTAGTTTTAAATAACAACTCGTCGATCAGTTAAGATAGTTAAGATATTGTCTTACCTTTATAAACGAAAAATCAAATTCTCACGCAATATGCGCCTTAGATTTGTGCAAATTTTAGCCATACACTTTAAAATTAAAATGCAATATAATATGAAAAGTATATCATGATAATGATTTATATTTTGTATATAATTTTTATTTTATTTTATTTCTGTAAAATCAGTGCCTATAGCTAGCAAAAGTATTTTAATATATTTGGAAACATTACGTACTCAGCTCTATACAACTATTATTATTATAATTATTACCTATGCTACCTATTTAAATAGTTTTTTTCTATTTTCAGGTAACACCGAAAGTTTGTCTGCTGGTATGTACTATTGCATTATATTATTATAAAAACATGATATTATAGGTAATATTCACCATACAAGTTCAATTGGTTGTGTGGTTTTTTTTATACCTATATTTGACCGCATTGAGTAATCAGTACGCATCATTTTATCATACATTTTTTAAATTTATTTTCATTGTGCGTAATTTTTCAATACTTCATTTGAATATCCTGACTACAGTCTTTACTTTATAGTAAGTATTATAACTGTCGGATGATCAGAAACTTCTAAAATAGTGTTATCTTCGCTTTCGTCATCATAAAGCATTTTAAAATATACTTGGTCATACTCGGTTAGTCGGTTCATACGTATTTTTACTTTTTAAAATGTTTTTAAATTATATTCTTACGATATGGTAACTACAGTGGGATAAATATTTTTACCAGTTACGTAATCAACGACTATGGGGTTGGAGACAAGTGAAGTGGTTATAACTGTAGATTCAATAAAATGATTTCCAATAACGGATAAAGTTTGATAAGCATATGTAAATAATGACTTCACAAAGCAAAATATGTACTCATACGAATTTTATCTAGAAACATCTAGTGAAATTGAAGTTTTCCAGCTTCTTACCTAATTTTAATATTAATACCTGTTCTAAATCGAGACCAAACTTATGACAATTTTTGCAAGTAATTCGAAAGAATTTTCAGTCCCATAACGCTCATAACAGACAAAAGATTTAATACAAGATTCCTCAAGTTTTTACCTGAAAATTGATAAAAAAATTATCATAAAGCCACTTAGATTTTTATGACCTATTTTAACGACATTGGATAAATGTACATACGAACTACGAATACACCTATATATATACTATTGAAGTATACAATAAGAAATAACAGACGCTTATATTCATTAAATTACTAAATTCGTTTATTACTAAGTCTAGTAAATCTATATCGATGAAATGCTATATGTCCCGGTATAAAAAAAAAACACATAATAATTTGTTGGTAGTTTTTACTTTTCAGTTCTTAATTATTGGTAAGAATATTTTTATAAACAATGTAATAAGAAATATGTTATATAATACAATAAATATAAAATAGTTGTAATAATATATAATATGTAATATAAAAATATTTATATAATTTTTGAAACAAAAAAGTATTTTAAATTTTGTTTATTAATTTGAATTGATCTTTGGTCTGAATAGAACTTCAAAGCACTTATGGTGCTTCCTTTATTTCTCTGTTGAAAAAAAAAATATTCTTAATATTTTCAAAGACTTCTTTCCGCACGTAGTTGGATGGGTGGTTCTGCTCATAGGTTTTTTCATCAATAGTAAAATTTCGTCTTGAATCTTTAATACTACAATACTATAATAATAGTCATATATAACAAAATAATGAAATAATAATAATATTGATAATAATAACTAATAACATTGACTATAATCCTTTAATATCCATAACATCATTGTAGGTATGAGAAAAACGATTCTGAGCGAAAACGTTCAGTCAGCCTATAATAATACTAAGTATATATGATGCTATTATTGTGAATAAAGTAATTTATATATAACCTATTTACGTTGAACCTTGTTTTAAATTTTCAATCCTTAGCTATAAAAGTTGAACATTTTATACATTTTTAACTACAAAATAATTATTAAATTTTAAATTTGATAAATGTTGTCAAAATTCGAACTTTAAATGCTTATAAAAAAAAATCGTACTTATGTATTTTTAATATTTTTCAACTGCTATTTTAATGAATATATCAGGAGCATTGCATTCAATTTTCACGCCTTTTTACCCAGCAAACAAAATTTTATTGATATTTATAGAAAATGTAAAACTGACAATGGCCGTAAACAACTCAAAAAGAGTCAAAATATTTTCAAAATTTTTATGGTGTATATAAAATGAAAATATAAACACTCAGAAAAATTTTCATGTATTCGTTTTTGAATAACAATAAAATAACAAAACCGCTACATGAGAAATCGAGTAAATATCCAATATTGTAAGAATATGAACTTCAAACGCTCATAAAAATTTAATTTGATTTGCTTGTAGACATTTCTTTTTTGAAAAAGGTAGACAAACTTATGAATAATCTTGTATTACATTTTCAATTCTTATTTAAAAAGAAAAATTTTTTATGAATTCTCAACTCAAAATAATTTGGTAATTTTCGCGAATTTTCCGTATTTTATCAAAATTTGAACTTTAAATGCTTATAAATAAAAACTGTGACTAAGGATTTTTAATATTTTTCAAATGTCATTGTAACAATATAGTAGGAGCCTTGTATTAGATTTTCAAGCTTTTTTACCCAATAAATAAAGGTTAATTGATATTTGTAGAAAAAAAGACTAATCAAATTGGAAACTGAAAATGTTCCTAAACAGTTCAAAACAAATCAAAATATTTTGAAAATTATCGTGTATAGAAAATGGAAATAAAACAACCAGTGAAAATTTCCTGTGTATACGTTCATTTGTTTTAGAGGTAAACCAAAAACCAAAATCGATTTTGTGGAAAACCACAATTTGTATGTGGTTTTTCCCGGCGCTTTTGCTAACTATTTGGAATTTTAAATTTTAACCTCCTCAATGCACCAATAATATTCACTTTCCCATCGAACAAGATACTGAAGTTGAAAATCGAAGCATTATTTCGATTACTTATCGCGTACACAGACACAAAAAAAAACACACATCATTGTAAAATCAATACATTCGTCGTTCTATTCAGAATCTAAAATATAACACAATTATTATTGAATATTTGAGTAGTAAAAGTTATTACTTATTAGTTATTAGTTACGTAAGTAATATTTTAATTATCTTTATACTTCTTTTTCAGCTTTTTCATTTATCCACCGTTGCTTTGGATTTCGCGATTATTACTTTGCTACTTAAGTTTTCAGTCTTTTTACTTTACGATTATTACTTTTGCTATTATTACATTGAATTATTACTTTCGAAATTTTGTACGCATACCTTCATAAATGTACTACGTATAGATAACAATAATATGATAAAATAAATGTGATTGTTTGCACTCAACTTAGAAAACACAAAATTTAATATTTATACAAAAACTACAATAAATTATAAAGAAACAGAATATAAAAATCATGTCTCATCGTGTGAGAGGCTATTGTCCCAATACCCCCCCTCCTCTTCGCTTCGCACTTGATAACGTCTTATTGATACAATGATATACCTATAGAATATAGAATATAATTAATTATTTTAATCAATGCCAAACATTATTATAGGTAGGTATTTAGTAATTCCTATATAGTAGGTTAAGTAATAAACAGGTCGTATGATCACAACTTTGTGATGTGTACACCACCCTTACCTCGTCTATATCGCGTAGTTTTCCGCTTCTATATCATATTCTATTGACATTACAACCGACCAATGAATTATGGAGAACCACGAGCTATGGTTTTGTGTGTAAAATAGTGCGGAGATGTGCCAACCGGACGAAAACTGCAAATTTTTTTGTGTCTATACCTAGTTATTTGGTCATGATCTATAATATAACGTATGTAAGTACGACGATGATAGTTGGGTAACTTGATTTGGTAATAGTAATACAATGGAATCACTGAAGAACGGGAGAAAAATATTTTCGTAAGGTTAGGTGTTCCGCACTCCGCCTTGTGGGTGCTCACTTCATCGAAGTCCTTATTTATTTCTTCGTACAAA
The DNA here is from genome assembly GCF_005508785.2 of Acyrthosiphon pisum. Lineage (NCBI taxonomy): Eukaryota > Metazoa > Arthropoda > Insecta > Hemiptera > Aphididae > Acyrthosiphon > Acyrthosiphon pisum. The sequence goes on along the minus strand of NW_021778033.1, from coordinate 412 downwards.
ACTACAAAAGGCGTACAATACCAGTTTTTTTTTTTTTTTTTTTTTTAATTCGATAAATTGCATTTTAAACGTGCAATAGCGTTTACTCCACGTTCGGTAATAAAACACAAACACACACGGGTATATATTCCGCGTGCGTGTGTGTGTGTGTCTGTGTGTGTGTCATGTGCTCGTTACAGCCATCTCGTCAGAGGCCCATCGGCCGACGCTACGAATAAAAACTCGTCGACGACGGCGTTGTATAAATTCAATTACCGGCGCGTTTTCATTATCGTTCCGATAATGCGATTTTACCGATAATAATTACAGCAATAACGAAATGAACGCGCGCGGCCGGCTTTCGTGCTGGCGGACGACGTAATTTTGTTGTTGTAGTACCTACACACCCGCGCCGATAGCCGCAAAAGTACTG
>NW_021778032.1:0-761 GCF_005508785.2 Acyrthosiphon pisum | reverse complement strand
GAAATATTACATAAAATAATAACACATATAAGTTGTTTCAAAAAAAATCAGGATTTATTTTTATTTTTATTTACTATAACATAATATAATAAAAAAATGGTTAACCTACGGTGTCGTATGACTCAGTTTCGCAATTACAAATATGTTCTGTCTTACAATATTTACTTAATATGTTTTGAACATACTGATTACCCTTCATTAGTAACACATATAAACATCTTGGGCTGAATCTACAATGTTCAATCCATGGATCGTCCAGCCTTTCCCAATTATGAAGAATAAGACCGCAACAAAAGCATTCCACGACATCATCCACTCCTGAATATTTTAAGCCACATTCGGACAATGTATATTTATTTTGAGAAGTATTTGACGGGAATAATTTGAATGTTTTAAATCTTGATGAAAACGAAGAAAATTTTGGATGAACCACAGTCGGATTACTTCGTATACGATAAACTAAGGATTCAAAATCATTAGGGCATTTTTGAAAATTCATTTTTGAAAAAATTGAATAACTTATAAAACAATTTAATGAAACTTTTAGAAAATAAAGTAAAATGAGACACAACTTGACTAAACGACGGATCATTAATAACTGAATATAAAAAATGATCAACTTATAACTTTAAAGAATATAAATTTTTGAAAAGAACAGACATATATTAATTATATAAATTACAGTGCAACCAACATAAATAAATAAAAAAAAAAATGCGAATATAGTAATTATTATTTCAGTTTTTAGTTGTTGAGAAAAA
>NW_021778031.1:0-1142 GCF_005508785.2 Acyrthosiphon pisum | reverse complement strand
CAGATATACTGTGGTATAATGATTAATTATATAGAATATATTAATATATTAGAAAACATTGTTTTAATATATTAATTCGCACTAACGTTTTGAAATGGTTATATTATTATTTATATTATGCCCATAATATAGATAGGCACCTTAAAATACTTATGTATACATCGTCAATTATAGTATGACGTGAGATATACTGATATGTGTATACCATAAAATACGAATTTATATATTAAATCATGTCCATTATATATTTTTATCTAAATCCCAAAAACTACATAATAGCAAATATCACAATATTATTTTTTACTTTTTCAAATCGTAAATACTTTTTTTGCTACATAAAACTACTAAACTTTAAAATCAATTAAATTTAAATCCAATGAGTTTAGAAAATGAATTGGGGGGACGGGTATGTCCTATACCTACCCAAGGGCGCCCATATGGGGGGCAAGGGAGGGACATGTCCCCCCCTGGAAAAATATGGTTTAAATATGTTGAAACTTGTTGGCCTAGGTTTTGATGGTTGTTCAACCATGAGTAGTAAAGTAAATGGTGTACAGACAATTATACGAAAAATATATACAACTACTTGTTATTTTCATTGTGCTTCACATAAGCTTAATTTAGTAGTTAACGATCAAAATTCAATTCCTGAAATCAGAAATACTATTGGTACTGTAAAAGAAATAATTAAGTTTTTTTAGAGAGAGTATTTTGAGAAGAAAACTTATTCCAAATATTCCATTATTTTGTGAGACACGTTGGTCAGAAAAGTACAAATGTATACGGCTATTTGATAAAAATTTCATTGAAATTAAAACTGTTCTTGAAAAGTTATCTATTAGTTCAGAAGCAAATACTGTTACAAGAAATCGTGCATTCCAACTTTCATCAGCCACATCAAATTGTACTTTTTTGATTAGTTTAAAAGTAATTGCTTATTAATCTTCTGTTCTAGAACCAGTTGTGACCAAATTACAAGGTAGGTACAAGTGTTAATCTTCATTCTGTTCACAAATTTGTTAAAACTGAACTTCTTGGTATATTAACTAAACATAGAGAAAACAGCATAGAGTATTTTATACATTTTTGAGGAAATCACTAAAGCTGCAAATAGCTTAGATTTTATACATAAAATACCTCGA
>NW_021778030.1:0-1311 GCF_005508785.2 Acyrthosiphon pisum | reverse complement strand
GTGACAATATCTTCGGTTTTTCAAATACGGACCCCACCTTTTATTTTATTTTTTAATTATTCAGTAGATATTTTTGTTTGATAATTTTGATGCATCTAAAATCGAAATTCGTTCAAGTAGTATTTGAGTTCTATATATTACTTTGTATTCTAAATAATTAGGATAATATGTAGTCTATGCACCGGTAAACTTAAAACTACTATAAGAATTCGAAGAAATGTACCTGCTATTAAAGTTAAAATGAGGTTGAACATCCTTAACAAATTATACCTTGTATATAATATTATATAGGTATATATAATGATATACTGACGCGACGTTTAAAAGTTCGTATTTGCATATTGCAGATGATAAGTTGATAAATGTATAAAGTACAAACTGAGATTATTATATTATATTATTATAATTTAATATGGTTTTACATTTGTGTTACATATTTGTACTTCGTAGTAATGTTATATTTTGAATTATGATTTTGAAAAAAAATTGTCTATGAATTGTTTCATAATACATGCAAATATAGGTACAGAATAACATAATATATTATAGCAGTCATCGTGGAGCGAATTTTGTTTGGGATTGGCCAATTCTACATAATTTATTTCGATAAAATTGTATTTGTAATAAAATAGTTTCATGTAAAAAGGCGTACACAGGCCCGGATTGAACCGGCGAGCTACCGAGAAAATCTCGGTGGGCCGCGTAAAATTTGGGCCGTTATTATTTTTGGACAAAAGTAGTCTAGTATTTTTAGATAGTGATATAGTAAAATATAGATCCAAATACACGGTTAAAACAATAGATGCGTCAGCTGTATAATACTGATGTATAGTGTATTGGTTATTTAATTCTCAAGAATTGTCAATCGCGATAATACACGCTAGAGCAGTAAAGATAGAAATTTAAAATCTCGGTGGGCCGAAAACTCTCAATCCGGCGCTGGGCGTACACGGTTAGTGTTACACTGTTACGTACCTATATAGGTTAGGTTAGGTACTTATATTATTATTTACGAATTTACGATTAACAAATTGCAAATTTATGAATATTTATAGTTTAGCTATAATAATTACTAATAGTAATACCTAATATAATAAAAATCTAGACTGACAGACCTGGTTTATGCCGTCTCTGCTTAGAATCAATCATTTCCATCGTATAGGTACATTACGATTTATCATTGAATTCTAATGTAATACGTCATCCACCATGGCATCACAGTAATTTTTACCTACCTACCCTTTTTATTATATTAAAATAAGTTATAAATATAATAACATAAACGACAAACGTAAATTATACTGTGTCATA
>NW_021778029.1:0-780 GCF_005508785.2 Acyrthosiphon pisum | reverse complement strand
AAAAAAAAGGCACAACAGGTAGGTACATAGTATTAATTATGTTTATTATTATTGGGTGTTGACTACAAACATAATTTGAAACGTTTATAAACATTGTATTCATATGTTATATTATAATAATTACTATGCTGGCCAAAATAATATGTCTGCTATTATTTTCTTTTTATTGATATAGGCAACCAACTCATTTTTACTGTTTATTTATTATAAACATTTATATTGTTTCAGTTCTGTTCAATAACCTTTTAAATTATATAAGTACATCAGTTTTCACTTTCACGAATTATATTTATATTTTTCCTATTGCTGTTTTAATTTGTAATTTTTTGGTATTCCAAATTCTTTTTAACTTTCTTTTAGTTTGTGAAGGATTAATTGTTCATTTTATTTTCGATATAAAACCATTACATAGTTTTAAATTCAAAGATCTACAAATCAACAATGAACGCAGTTTTCAATGATCGAAGGATTTCTTTATCGGAACACAGATCCAAAATAGTTGTATGTATCTCAATTATTCATTACTTTTAAGCAATATTATGGAAAAGATTTTGAGTAGGCATGATGGTAAAAATTGTTTTGATGTAAGCAGTGTCGAGTTCAGACAGCAAAAATAATATCTAGATAAATATTAAATTACCAGCTAAAAAAAATCTGTGTGGCCGAAGTGAATACTTAAATGAATATTTATCTTTGATTAGATCTGTGTAAAAAAAAATGATACATTTGTTTTTGAATATCGTTTAGTATAGCGAGAAATAGGTAAACGACAGTAGAGTG
>NW_021778028.1:0-2471 GCF_005508785.2 Acyrthosiphon pisum | reverse complement strand
ACTCGTTTACGAAAGAAAATCACGTACGGTACCAGCTGCGGCAGCCGTCACTATTCGCTGTACAAACTACATAACTATAATATAATCGCCCGATTTTTCCATGTATATAACACCACCGAGAACAAAAACCAATATCTATGCAACATTCGCCATTTTCTATTTGTTTTTCATTTTGTCCCACTGAAGTCGTGTGACATCACGAACAATTGTTTCGGTAGGTACAATATATCTGTACAAATATTACTATGTTTATATTACACATTTACACGTCATAATATGTACTTACTATTATACCTACATAATATTCCGTGTCGGATTTATTTTTATATTCATCCACTTTGTCCATGTTTATCCTCATAAAATCGTATCTAAAAATATCGAAAAGCCGTCGTTATGTTTTTCTCTCATGTTTTACTAGTTCAATCCATCTCTTTTATGTCTGAAACTTGTTTATTAAGTATTGAGGAAATGTTATCAAATAAATTTTATAAGTAGATATTTTTACTGTATCTACAGTACATAATGTAATATAGGTAGTATACATCATATAAGTAAAAATAAAACTTTCTTAATATTATCGTTTATAAGTTTATGTTCATGACGATTTGATCCTGTCGTCATGACCGACTTATTGGTATAGTGCAATATTATTATAAAGTTATAAAACCAAATGATACACATCAATAATATGATTTTGTATAAAAAATTACATGCTGATTATTCTAAAAAATATTTCTTATTATATTGCTATGGACGGAACTAAGAATATAATATGCTGCTGTTTTACTTAACATGCTGTCATTAGTTCATTACCTTACAGATGAATGTTGCTCGTTTACTTGGTTAACCTTACAATTGTGAACTCTAAAGATGAATGATAAGCTTGATTTTTTTCTTTAAACATATTTTCTTTATGCTTTGTTAAATTTCTGTATGTGTATGTGAGTTTGTGGATTTTGACCGAAGTAAAATAATCTAGCTATAGTTATTATTTGTAGTTTGGTGGTGCCTGTACTGTCTGTACATATAGAATATAGTATAGTATAGAATAGAGACTGGCCTGTACTTGTAACGGGTCGTTGGAGTTATAAAATGACTCATCGGGTATAACGAACTCCATTTCTTTGTATCGCACTGGGCAATCCTAGTATATACTTATATGTTATTACTATTACAATTGCAGTCTTTATAATACATAATATTTACATATTTTGCCAAACCGCGTTACCTATTTAAAACAATTGCAATTGTTTTTTTTATGTTTTATTTCGATAATAAGCGTGCTGTCAATCGCAATCGTAATTAATCTCGTAATTAATAATAATGGTCATAATATTAAATTGCTTATTTAATTCAGGGAACTCAAAACTAACAAATCCAAATTACAATAAAAAAATAAAAAAGGTGGGCAAGCGGATGTCGCTATGCTGTACAGTAGGTTACAAGTGGGTCACTTTATAATGGATGGTATTAAATTTGAATTCAATGATATAATATCATTGTATCAGAAAAACGATTCTGAGCGGAGACGGTATGTTAGTCTAGGTATAAGATATATTATATACTTATATCTATGGTATTAAAAAAAAAATTGACCTATAATAGGTACCTGTAATAAATTCCAAATTAATCATATCATAATATCCATAAGGTACTTATAATGCGTTATACATCAACAACAAACCGTGATACTATCATATATATATTATAGTATACTTTAGAGGTTTCAAGTACCCACGAATAATATTATACAATCACAACAAAATAACTAAAATAGTTATTCTAGGTTTTTAAAATATGTAATTTCGTCCAAATTTGAACTTAAAATGAGTATAAAAATAAACTGTGCATATGTATTTTTTAGATTTTTTAGTAACAGAATTAACTACTTATGTGGAATCTTGTTTTAAATTTTTAATTTAAATTAATATTCATAAAAAAAAAAAATAATAAAAAAATTGAAATATGAAATTGTCCGTGAACAGCTCAAAACAAGTCAAAATATTTTGAAGACTTTATCAAGTATAAGAATTGATAAAATAAACATTCAGTGAAATTTGCATGTATCTAGAGTCATTCGTTTTTGAATTATATCAAAATAAGAAAATCGTTACATGAGAAATGGGGTGAATAACAAATTTTGTAAAAGTATGAATTTAAAATGCTAATAAAAATTTAATTTCACTTTCAGGTAGATATTTTTTTTTTTTTTTGATAAAGGTAGACGAACTTATGAAAAAAATCTTGAATTACGTTTTCAAATCTTGGATTTAAAATGAAAAATTTTTATAAATTTCTAACTAAAAATAATTTGCAAAATTTCGTGTTTTTTCCGATTAATTTCAAAAGGTATTGCTTATATTTTTGCATATTATATACATGTCCTTGTCATTGATCTTAACGGTGAATACCTATAATATAAGATCAGATAAATGTTTTATCAGCCAATGTCGATGATAAGTGATAACAAT
>NW_021778027.1:0-827 GCF_005508785.2 Acyrthosiphon pisum | reverse complement strand
TAGTTACGAGATTTGGTAAATCTTAGGATAAACAATCAGTGTTAGTAAAAGTCCGAAATTGTTTACCAAACCGAAATTATTATATTATAATATATTATGTTAAATTAAATTAATGTTATTATTATATATTATGACAACAAATTTTTATTATTATTATTATTACAAGAGTTTAAACTATTATTATATTTTATTACAACAATACAATTATTTGTTTGTGCAGGCTTGGCTACTGTGACATCTTGAATTGCACAATACATTTTTGGCTCGACACTTACAACGATTTGTTATACATTTCTTCAAACAGTCACACCTTATTAACCCTTGTCCGCCAGTCAAAGACAGTTGCAATACTGCTTGACGAATACCAATTTCATTCTCTGGAATTATTGCCGATTTTAAAAAAATGTCTTCGCATAAGGTGAACTGATTCCGAGTGAAAAGTTGAGAGAGTGTTCCTGCTTTTGTACCCAGGCGATAAAATTTTCCATCCACAACTTTTAACACCACAGCCAGTAATGTGCGGGCATCAACTTTACTTCGATCGACTTCCGGAATTTTAACCTTGACGGTTTGTCCAATTAATACAGTTGGCATTTGCTTGTTTGACATTTCCTTCATTTTTCTGGCTTGTTTTTGAAGTCCAATGTGTGATTCTTCTCGATGTTGATTAATTTTTTGTGTCCTCACCGGTATTACATTTTCTACGTCCCTTATTTCTAAATTTTCATTTGCTAAAGTTTCATCATCCTTGTTTATTAACGTGTCTTCCGTTATTATCTATTATATTTAAGTCGAAATGAAAATCCCTAAAATCGATCGTTATAAAA
>NW_021778026.1:0-1032 GCF_005508785.2 Acyrthosiphon pisum | reverse complement strand
GAAATTTGGAAAAATATTTCACAATATGGTCACTTTCTCATGAAATGGTCACCCTAATTTAACATCGTGTAATTTTTTTCATAATGTGGTCGTTCACTTTATGTACTAAAATACAACATTTATTACACACGTAAATGTACAAGCTTTAATAAGCATAAATGTAGGTTATTTTTATCTAAAGTTAACTGAAGTTATTAAATAGGTATTACATAATATATTTATATCTATTTTTATCATATTAATCATATTATAATAATATTTTTATTTATTAGAGCAGGAAAATGAATTGTGACAACGACTGTTACATTTTAAACCACCTTTAAAACAAACACATCTTTTGGTTTGACAAGCACTTTTACATGAACAACTATTAAGAACCCCTGACCACCAGATACAACTTGGACAGTTTCACGCAAGGTTAATTATTTTTGTTTGTCAACCTGTTCAGCTAAAATTAAATTTGCAGTTGCATGCTGCATACTTCCAGACTTAAACCATCCTTTAATAAGATCATGTGTAGTTCCTATTTTATACATCTCATTTTTTTCTTCAATAATGACAGCAATCACGCGAGCCGGGTCCGATGGTCCTCTGTCGACTTTTGGAAAATTTAATTTTTTATTTTTCGTTGTAAAAAAATTATAGATTATTAAATTATATGAAAACATAATATACAATTTATAGTGCATAGCTCTAGACATTATTTAAAAAAAATAAAAAAATATTGAATAAGGAAAGAGTTTTTGCATTTGTCAAATAGACGAGTTACACCATGTATTATAAGAAAACAAATAAATAAACTTAGTAGGTATATGTAAGTGCTTACGTTGATTTAGCGTCATTAATTTCCATAATTATCGACTAGATTTTTTCAGATGTATATGGCTTTTTACCAGGCTTATCCAAATAATATTTCTCCATTTTTTGGTAAAACTCAGTTTTTTCATTAAAGTTATCCATTTTTAATATACTACGTAGAGATAGAATAAAGTAGATAATTTTAATATAATACGATCGAATGATCCACACAGC
>NW_021778025.1:0-971 GCF_005508785.2 Acyrthosiphon pisum | reverse complement strand
CTTAAAATTATACTCCTTAACACAGTTGTTTTACCATAACCTGATGGACCAAAGAACATAAGTCGCATAGGTAATGAAATAAAGTATTTTTTTTATTTTTTATTTTATATAGTTTTATTGCAATAAATTAAATTTTTATAATAATTTTTTTTATTTTTACTTATATAAATCCTGATGTAAATAATTTTTTAAAAGAATTACAAAGTACAGATGTTCGTACACATTTTCAGGGAGGGCGTTTCGCCCTTCCTAGTATCAATTGTATAGAGTACGTGTGAGTCCCCGTGAGTCGGTCTTCGAATTATTATATTTTTCTCGAAAATTGTACCCGGAGACCTCATGACGGGGACAATTTCAACCTCGAAGACGGCGTACGAAAAAAAAATAAATATCCGCCTTCAATCTTCGAAATTCCCGAATTTTGTCACTGTTAGTCGGTCTTCGATTTTTTTATATTTTCACCGAGAATTTTCGCCGGAGACTTCATGACGGAGACAATTTCTACAGTGCTAGTATTCCAGAGGTAGTTTCGATCAAAATTCGAAAATGTTGTTACCCTAACCGCACTCGTCGCAGCGCTTTTATTGCAGCGCTAGAGCCGCGGCCTCTGTCTATAAATATGGGTGCCTCTCACCGATGCGGCGTCATTACTCATTTGCTAATCAGTTCTTCTGCAGTGTCATTGTGTTTAACCAGTTATTATACCACGTTATATTCCAGCTGAAACTCATTGATCAACTTTTGAAACCGTAATTTTTGAAACCATTTTACGTGAGTATTTTTCCGTGCCGACTGAAGGACTCCAACGAGTACGTCGTTCGCAGGTAGCGGATATCTCATCATATTGTCGACGTTTTTATTTTCAAATTTTTTTCCGACGTCGTAGTAAGACCCACCCAGGCAGACTTACGTGGCTAGGAGAGAAACATTGTTCCAGCTTAAGGCGAACTCGGCGAACGGTTTGTGAGGCG
>NW_021778024.1:0-1309 GCF_005508785.2 Acyrthosiphon pisum | reverse complement strand
CAGTTGTCTCAGACAGTGCAATACGGCAGTCTGTGAATGTCTGTCGTGCGAGAGAATAGATCTGCGTTAATTATAAGGGGCAACATTTAGGCAATTTCTAATCTTGTCATAGCCTCCCGGGATCTATGTGTTAGTTGAAATGATTATTACTTATTAGTAGGGATCAACATTTCCGAAAAAAATGATTTTGACAAAAAAACTGGTTTTTTCCTGAAAAATTGAAAAATTTCATAAAAAAATGGATTTTTTTTCTAAAGAACTAAAAAAGTAATGTATAGTGGAAATAATCTAATAAATAATAATGGTTGACGATCATATTACATTCATATTATAATATATACCTGTATTATAATATATCTGTATTAGATAAATCTAGAGAATTCTATACTTGATTCATAAATAATTATAATTTGTAATATTAACTACTAAAGTAGTAACTATTAAGTAGTTACTATGTAGTTATTTATTATTAGTTACTTATTAATATTATTTAATTTTTACCAACTCACTAAGTTTAAAAATATAAAAACTATCAAATAGTTACTATAATATAGTTTATAAACCTATCAGCCACTTGCCAGTTTTATAATACCTTATTAGTTATGTAATATTCTCGTCGTTAGGGCTGGTCAGAGTAATATTCTGAGAGCCGTTTAACTACGAGTATATTATGTTTTTGTAGGAAGCAAGGCCACTTGTGTTGATGATAAAGATGTTGACAGGGTTGTTATTAAATAAATATAGACTGATGAAATATTCTATGTGGTTTATTAAAATGTTCTTCAGTAAAATTTACTAAGTCCAAATAATTAAATTATTACACAAAGTGTCGTGAAGGTGCTCGTAGTGCAGTGGAGAAAACACGTCTGAATACAGGCCGTCTCCGGTCTGTTTTTATAAGGGCCCAGGCTCTCCTACCTACCCCCCGGTCCATCGTCTTATCCATAATGCGTCGTTGCGTTTATCGATGTCCCATGTACACGTGTGGTCCTAATCATAATGTTGATTCCCACGAACCGTCAATTATTTGTTGCGGTCGCATCCTGTTTTCTGGTTTTGATTATTATGTACTTTTATCTAATTTATGTAAAACAAGCCCCGTACCCTGCCGTTAGCTATATGGTTTGTGGTTTTTTAATATAAAATTATTATGTTCGATTATTCCCACCGTTTAGTGATCCATGTATTTATAGTATTTACATATAGATAATTATGAGGGTCTTTCATTCCTGTCAGTATCATCCCCTACCTTCTATGTTATTATTTTAATAATAGTTTATATACTCTCATCTCGATTACCTACGTTATT
>NW_021778023.1:0-804 GCF_005508785.2 Acyrthosiphon pisum | reverse complement strand
ATTCAAATAACTAGTTTCTTAGTTATTAAAATGTTTGTATTAAGGTCTAAGGATAATATTAATAGTCTTAAAAATAGTTTTACATAAATATAAAATAGACGTACAACTGGATCTAGTATTTACTATCTATATACTTGAGCCATTTTTAAAAATTATTAACATCGATAGATTAATATAAATGATAACAATTTTCAAATCACAAATATTTTAACATACCATGGACCTTTTATCCTTAGAACTCAAAGTTGTATAACTTAAAAACTACCAGAAAATCAGATTTTGAGTAACCGCATGATTGAAGAAGAAAAGGGATGAGAATGCTTATGGTGATACACCCTGATATTGTACACATTGTATAGGTATTTTAATGTACTTACTACAAACATTGATAGAAGAATGGATGAGTTGAATCCTGTTGAAAAATGTCAGTCGGTTTTCGACCAATTGTTTACATAATGTTATAAGGGAAATTGAACGTTTTTATAAAAATTAAAAAAATTTTATATTGTAATTATTTATTTTTTCCTAGCTTATTATCTATAAAATATGTTATTTCGCTGGGTTTAATTGGATATTATAGACATTAACTCCGAGTTATCTATATTATCACAGATAATATAAATAAAAAAAATCTCATGCGCGATTTGTGCTGCTTTATTAAAGTATTAGTTTAAATCAGTTAAGTGTATACGCATCATTACGGGTTATCCCTGCGTTATCCTGCAAAAACTAAAACGTCTTATTTATTGGGGTGATTTAGATCTTTCGTCATGCAAAAATGCACCCTATACCTAATTATACTGT
>NW_021778022.1:3274-4223 GCF_005508785.2 Acyrthosiphon pisum | reverse complement strand
TCTGTTTTCGAGAAAATCGATTTTGGTTTTTGGTGTAACTTTAAAAAAAATGACCGTGGATGCATGAAATTTTGACTAAATGTTTACATTTCCATTTTCTATACACGATAAAATTTTCAAAATATTTTGACTTATTTTGAGCTCTTTACGGACATTGTCAGTTTTCATTTTTTTTTAGTTTTTTTTCTAAAAATATCAATAAAATTTTATTTGTTGGATAAAAAAGCTTGAAAATTTAATAGAAGGCTTCTAGTATATTGTTTCAAAGGCAGATGAAAAATATTAAAAATCGTTAGTCACAGTTTTTTTTTTTAAGCATTTAAAGTTCAAAAAATGACAAAATATGGAAAAATCACGAAAATTTGCAAATTATTTCGAGTTATAAATTCATAAAAATTTTTCTTTTTAAATCTAAGATTTTAAAATGTAATACAAGATTCCTTATAGGATAATCTACCTTTACCAAAAAAAAAATGTCCATAAGAAACTCAAATTAAATTTTTATGGGCGTTTGAAATTCATATTTTTACAACATTTGATATTCACTCGATTTCTTATGTAACGATTTTCTTATTTTGTTGTAATTAAAAAACGAGTGACTGTAGAAACTTGAAAATTTTACTGAATGTTTATATTAGCATTTTATATATACGATTCAATTTTTAAAATAATTTGACTCTTTTTGAGCTGTTTACGGACATTTTCAGTTTTCAATTTTTTTAATTTTTTTTTTTTCTATAAATATCAATAAAGTTTAACTGTTGGGCCAAAAAGTGTATAAATTTAATACAAAGCTCCTGATATATTGTTACAATATCAGTTGAAAAATATTAAAAATACATAGGCACAATTTTTTTCATAAGCATTTAAAGATCAAATTTTGACAAATTTATCAAATTTTAATTTGAAAATTATTTTGTAGTTAAAAATTTATAAAATGTTCAATTTT
>NW_021778022.1:0-1078 GCF_005508785.2 Acyrthosiphon pisum | reverse complement strand
CAAAAATACATTTACACAGTTTATTTTTATAGTCATTTCAAGTACAAATTTGGACGAAATTACATATTAGAAACGTAGGATAACTATTTTAGTTATTTTGTTGTGATTGTATGATATTATTCGTGGGTACTTGAAACTTCTAAAGTATACTATTATATATCTATGATTTTACCACGGTTTTTTGTTGATGTATAACGCGTTATAACTTATAAGTACATAATAGATATTATGATATGATTAATTTGGAATTTATTATAGGTACCTATTATAGGTCAATTCTTTTTTAATACCATAGATAAGTATATATTATATGTCTAATACATAGACTGATATACCGTCTCCGCTCAGAATCGTTTTTCTTATACAGTGATATTATATCATTGAATTCAAATTTAATGCTGTCCATTATACAGTGACCCACTTCTAACATACTGTACAGCAGAGCGACATCCACTTACCCACCTTTTTTTATTTAAATTTATGAACTCGTTTAAATAATTATTCCAAAAAATACAATTATAATGATAATAATAAAACTAAAAACTATACAAAAATGTTTTACTCTTATTTTTAATGTGATATTTGAGCTTGTACTTCTTTTACTAATAATGAAAAATCTGGTTGATGTTTGGTGGTTCCAATCCTCAAAATTGAATGAAGGTGTTCATCCGTAAGTCGCGATCTATGAACCAATTTTGTTTGTTTCATCATAATTTATAGACCATTTTTCATTAAAAATTCGGCAATCATCATTATATTTGCGTTTTTTTCTGTCTGACATTTTCATACGGAAACTTAACAATTAAATATCGATATTACCCGTGTACTTAAAATAATGTACTGATCAAACTAATGGTGTACCTACGATGTGTACCTCAATTCATAATCTTTTCAATAGACAATAAAAGATAAGAAAACAAGTCCAATATATAGGAATTTCTGTACTTTTATAGTTTGTGGCTCACTTGAAGGTAATGGCTTACTAAAGTGGCCCGCCAAAGGAAAAAGGTTGGGAATCACTGCTCTTGAGCTGTAGCGAGGCGTGAGGTTTTTGTTGGGAAACACTGAATTTTTAGAG
>NW_021778021.1:0-788 GCF_005508785.2 Acyrthosiphon pisum | reverse complement strand
AATAGTGTAATATATTGATTATATATTGTTCATGACTGTAATACGTATTAACTTATAAGTCAGTAACAACTATATATTATGATAAATTTATATAATATTATTATAAAAAAATAATTAATATATAATGTAAGGGATGTTTTTGACAAAAATTAGTTCATCCAATTGTATTACAAAAAAAAAAAGGTGGGTAAGTGGATTTCGCTCTGCTGTACAGTAGGTTACAAGTGGGTTACTGTATAATAGATGGTATTAAATTTGAATTCAATGATATAATATCATTATATAAGAAAAACGATTCTGAGCGGAGACGGTATGTCAGTCTAGGTATAAGACATAATATTATATTATAGTCTAGAGTACCTATTTAAAAAAATTGACCTATAATAGGTACCTATAATAAATTCCAAATTAATCATATCATAATATCTATTAGGTACTTATAACGCGTTATACATCAACAAAAAACCGTGGTAGTATCATAGATATATAATAGTATACTTTAGAAGTTTCAAGTACCCACGAATAATATTATACAATCACAACAAAATAACTAAAATAGTTATCCTAGGTTTTTAATATGTGATTTCGTCCAAATTTGTACTTAAAATGACTATAAAAATAAACTGTGTAAATGTATTTTTTAGATTTTTTGGTAACAGAATTAATTACTTACATGGAATCTTGTTTTAAATTTTCAATTCTTAGATACAAAAATTGAACATTTTATAAATTTTTAACTACAAAATAATTATTGAGTCTTAAATTGATAAATTTTTCAAAATTCGATC
>NW_021778020.1:0-1502 GCF_005508785.2 Acyrthosiphon pisum | reverse complement strand
TAATATAAACATTCAGTGAAATTTTCAAGTAACTACAGTCATTCGTTTTTAAATTACAATAAAATAAGAAAATCGTTACGTAAGAAATCGAGTGAATATTAAATGTTGTAAAAATATGAATTTCAAACGCTCATAAAAATTTAATTTGAGTTTCTTATAGACATTTTTTTTTTTGATAAAGGTAGATTAACCTATAAGGTATCTTGTATTACATTTTTAAATCTTAGTTCTAAAAAGAAAAATTTTTACGAATTATTAACTCAAAATAATTTGCTAATTTTCGTGATTTTTACATATTTTGTCAATTTTTGAACTTTAAATGCTAATAAAAAAAAACTGTGACTAAGGATTCTTAATATTTTTCAAATGTAATTGTAACAATATAGTAGGAGCCTTGTATTAAATTTTCAAGTATTTTTACTCAACAAATAAAGTTTTATTGACATTCATAGAAAAAAAAGGTGGGTAAGTGGATTTCGCTCTGCTGTCAGTGGCGTCATTTCAGTTTTCAATAGAGGGGGGCAAAGGTTTTGACCGGCCCGAATGGGTAAAAAAAAACTGCTCGCCTTGATCGCAACCACATATTAACTGCTTACATTTTTTTATGGTACCCTTTTTATTAACTAGGTAACATCATTTTTAAATAAAAGGTAGCAGATATTTTAGAAAAACAATTGCATACCTATATCAGTTAAAAGTCTACAAACTATTATATGGCAATATTTATATTGATAAACAATAATATTAGTAGGTAGTTTATTATAGGATATCTTCCTTTTTTTATTTTTGAAAATATGTATCAACTGCATTATTTATAAATCAATTTTACCTGATTCAACACTTATAGCCTATACTCTATTACTCTTATATAGGAGGTATACGATATATTTACAAATTAATATTATCTCAAATAATAATATATATATTTTTTTATTGCTTGCTTTCTGGCTCAGCCGCTCAAGTTTTGTCTGTTTATTAAACATACCAGAAATTATTTTCGATTCTTGAGCAGTTTGTGGTAATTTTATATTTTTAGCCACACCATCTATTTATTTTTTTTAAGTCATATTTTGCCCAAATTAAAAGATTAATGTAAGGAACTAATCTACTTTACCAGACACCCTTTTTTTTTCAGCTTTTGAATGGATTACCGACGAGCGAGTGACCACGCCGCCAATAATTGTACTTAGAAATAATTTTGAGGAAAACCGAGGTTCACCTGAGGTGGTTTTACACAAAAAATCGGGGGATATTTTCGATTTGCGGAGCGGAGCGACGGCGCCGAGGAGCGTAGCGACGAGTGCCGATACACGCGTAATCACTGCAATATTTGATAATATCGACAACTTTGAATTGCCATAACTTTTGAACGATAAGTTTGCGGGAATTTTTTTTTAACAGTTTTGAATTCAGCATAAAAAACCACGTATTTTAAAAAAAAAAAATTGAAAAAAAAAGGGTGTACGGTAAAGTAGATTTATACCGATTCATACACGACTAGT
>NW_021778019.1:0-1337 GCF_005508785.2 Acyrthosiphon pisum | reverse complement strand
TTATCTATAGTATTAAAAAAAAATTGACCCTATAATAGGTATTAATAATAAATCAATTTAATCATATCACAATATCCATCAGGTAACGCGTTATACATCAACAACAAACCATGGTACTATCATAGATATATAATAGTATACTTTAGAAGTTTCAAGTACCCACAAATAATATTATACAATCATTACAATCACAACAAAATAAATAAAATATTTATTCCAGGTTTTTTAATATGTAATTTCGTCCAAATTTGAACTTTAAATGACTATAAAAATAAACTGTGCTTATGTATTTCTTAGAATTTTTGGCAACATAATTAAATATTTACGTGGAATCTTGTTTTAAATTTTCAATCCTTAGATATAAAAGTTAAACATTTTATAAATTTTTAACTACAAAATAATTATTCAATTTTAAATTTGATAAATTTTGTCAACATTTTAACTTCAAATGCTTATAAAAAAAAATTGTGCCTATGTATTTTTAATATTTTTCAACTGCTATTGTAACAATGTATCAGGAGCGTTGTATTAATTTTTTACACTTTTTGGCCCAATAGATAAAACTTTATTGATATTTATAGAAAAAAAAAACTAAAAAAATTGAAAACTTACAATGTCCGTAAACAGCTCAAAAAGAGTCAAATTATTTTCAAAATGTTATCGTATATAGAAAATGCTAATATAAACATTCAGTAAAATTTTCAATTTTTTACAGTCACTCGTTTTTTAATTACAACAAAATAAGGAAATCGTTACGTAAGAAAACGAGTGAATATCAAATGTTGTAAGTCAAAATTTAAATTTCCCAGTAATTTTCAAAAGCGCCAAGAAAAACCAAAGAAAAATTAAGGAAAGACGGGAATTTTTTCGCAAAATCGATTTTTCACAAAATTGAATTTGGTTTTTGGTGTAACTTTAAAAAAAATGACCGTAGATACATGACATTTTGACTGAATGTTTATATTAGCATTTCCTATACACCATAACATTTTCAAAATATTTTGACTTATTTTGAGCTCTTTACGGACATTGTCAGTTTTCATTTTTTTTAGTTTTTTTTCTAAAAATATCAATAAAATTGTATTTGTTGATTAAAAAAGCTTGAAAATTTAATAAAAGGCTCCTAGTATATTGTTTCAAAAGCAGATGAAAAATATTAAAAATCCTTGGCCACAGTTTTTTTTATAAGCATTTAAAGTTCAAAAATTGACAAAATATGGAAAAATCACGAAAATTAGCAAATTATTTTGAGTTAATAATTTGTAAAAATTTATCTTTTTAGAACTAAGATTTTAAAATGTAATACAAGATTCCTTATAGGATAATCTACCTTGTCT
>NW_021778018.1:0-799 GCF_005508785.2 Acyrthosiphon pisum | reverse complement strand
CAATATTTTAAAACCATAAGTAATTTTTATTTTAATCAAGTATTGTGTTCCACACACTTTGTCACAATATTGAAACTTTTTTTTCAAAACTAAAAAATATATTAAAAAAAAAAATTTGGTTAAATGTTATAATATGCATACTATGTTGGAGTACCTGATTAGCTTATACCTGATTAGTAATAACAGTGTCATATTTATATATATTTCTTATACCTTTATCACTATTATTTAATATAATTAGACTTATATTATGCATTTATTAGGCAAAATAATGATAATAAGACAAATAAATTAGTTAACTTCATCATAATTATTTTATTAAAAAATAAAATATATATTAAACATAATATGTATAGGTATATTATTTCAATATAATATAAACTATTTATTATATAAAAATAACTAATAAAAAAAAAAAAATGTTGTATCTATGCTTCTTGTATAATATCATATACTATTTTAATAGATATTATGATTTGTTATAATAAAATAAATACATAATTGCATATATATATGTATATTATTTCAATATAATATATTACATTATTATATAAGTATAACGAATAAATAAAAAAAAAAAATATGTATATGCCTCTTGTATATCATAATATTATCTATATTATACTTTTTATAGATTATGATTATTGTTATGAATAATAGTAAAATATAAAATTAAAAATATTAAAACTTTAAGCTTTTTATAAAAAAAATTATTTTTATAATAATATAATGCTAATTAATTTTTAGATTTAGATATCTTTTTTATGAATACGGTTTGTAGCTTGTGCCATCCACTTTG
>NW_021778017.1:0-1119 GCF_005508785.2 Acyrthosiphon pisum | reverse complement strand
TCAGCACGATTTGAATTATAATTTAGAAGTATATTGCAGATTTTTAAATACAGCTACATTTTCTCATGATTTTTTATTAGTTAGGTATCTTTTTCGTAATAGTTTCAAACTTAACAGTCTTTTGTTTCAATTTGGAACGCAATATCATTGAGTTTGAGTATAATATATTGTATAGAGAAACAATGTTTGATATTTTATGTAACGCTTACTGCTTAGGGATGGCAAAATCTGCAGTTACCACGATGTATAAAATAATAAATGTTTTTATAACGACCGATTGATTTTGATGTGTTGAACCGATTACCACAATGATACATCGAAAAATAAAAACAAATTTTGCACACTATACAATGTAGGTACACCACATCGTACACTTAGCATTTTGTTAGGTAAATAAACTGTAAAATAAAAACTAATTACCTACACAGCTGCACTTAATTTTTCCATCTACAATGAAACAATTTATTAACCCTTAACTACACGCGCTGGTGTACTTTGTACACCAATATTTTTGTTTATCTTGTTCTATTTTAGTTTTTATTGGTTTTCAGTTATTCTCCTAATCTAACCTTTTCTTATCTAATATGTAATAGTTATTAATCCATTTCAGTCGTCATTTGATGTTTGTAGCCGCACAAACAAGCTCCGTATAAAATATTTTGGTATCGGTGAACGAAATACACCGCGCGTGTAATAATGTAAGTATTTTTTACGTCTTATATTGACTCATAATTCCGTTTATTTTTCTAATATTTTATTATTATATAATCATTATATTATTTAATCATATTATTATTATACTAGGTCAAAGCTTACGCCAAATGATGTGAATGACATATTAGATATGGAAACGTCAGAAGAAGAAGTGGGAGGTGATGAAGACGACAATGAAGTAAGAATAGTAAATAATAGTGATCATGACAGTAACTCGTGCTTGGAATACAGTTCATTTGAGGATTCCGATAGTGATGATGATAATATTGAGCTTGAATATTTTATCGGTAAAGATAAAGCAACAAAATGGTCTAAGACACCATTGACAAGTAAATTTGCTAAAACTAAAAAAAAAAATATAATAAATATAATACCTGGTTCAAAATTTACAACTGAAGAAATTCA
>NW_021778016.1:0-1110 GCF_005508785.2 Acyrthosiphon pisum | reverse complement strand
TCAAAATTATATTGGCCTTGTTCCTCTTTCACTTAGACGGAAATAACTGACATTATGTTTGTCTATGATCTATTAATTACAATATTGTGTGTCCTGGAATTGTTGTCTGAAATCAGCTTTCGAATTCCATATCTAATTACACGTAATTCAGATTTATTTTTAGTTCCTCATTATAAAACAAATAGTGGTACCAATTCTTTTTTCCCTCGAGCTTTAATTTTAGCTAATAAAATTTGTATACATTTAGATATATTTTTTCTCTCTCGCAATTGTTTTAAATCTAAATCTATGTTATTATTAAAAAATATTGATTGATAAATATGGAAAAAAAAATGTTTATAATGTAACTATAATTTTATATATTAATTATTACTTTTATTTCAGAGTTATTTTTATATTATTTTATCTGTTTTTGTTAGGTTTTACTACACTTATTTAGTTTTTATCTGATATGTTTTCTTTATATAATTTGTAAAAGGGTATATACCCGTTGATATACAACATAAATAAATAAATAAATAAAAAAATCTACCCTCAGACATATATTTTTTTAGCGTGGCAAGAAATTAGTTTTCTAGAAAAGTTATTGTAAAATTGTTTTATTATTATGGACTATTGTGAAAAGCTCCAGGCTTAAATTTTCCGTTGAAAAATATTATATATAGGTAGCGTAACACTCGAGTACTAGAGATCGATAAGTTAACTACTCGTAATAGAAATTACAGATCGCATCTCTTATCGCATATATCTAATACAATGTTGTGTGTGTGTAACTGTGTATTACGAAAATGAATGAATCGTGGCTTTCTTGTATAACATTCGTGGGCCACGATAATCGTTATTAATCGTTCGTTATTGTTCTGTATATTGGTCAATCGACATGGATTTATTTATCACTGTTATTATAATAATAACAATATACTTTTATATTTTATATAATTTTTTGCTCGTCAAATGTAATAAATCACCAATTGTGAGAAGAAAAGGTAAATTAAAAATAAAATTCCTACGTAACGGCACTATAATATATAATATTATCGCCGAGTACGAACTCGTAGTTAGAACGACATTCGCTGCGCTCTTTGATTGAGTGTTACCGTGATATATCTG
>NW_021778015.1:0-809 GCF_005508785.2 Acyrthosiphon pisum | reverse complement strand
CGTTGACAAACTGTATCGATATGTGTACTGATGGTGCTAAGGTCCATGACAGGTGCAACAGCTGGAGCAATCGCTAAAATAAAGGAGAAATCAAATGAAACTACTAGTAGTCATAGCATACTTCACAGACATGCTCTAGCATTTAAAAACATTCCTCCTTGTCTAAAAAACGGAGTGGATGAAACCATAAAAATAGTCAACTTCATCAAGTCACGTCCTCTGAAATTTAGACTTTTTAAAATCTTGTGTGATGACTTGGGAAGTATTCATAGTACGTTACTTTTCCATACAGAAATCAGGTGGTTATCTCGCGGTAAAGTATTAACACGGTTAATGGAATTAAGGGCTGAAGTTTCTTCATTTCTAATGGACCACAATGTTACATTAGTTGAAACTATGAATGACGTGATTTGGCTTTTTCAGCTATTGTACTTGGCAGACATTTTTAACAAAATGAACGAATTAAGTCTTTCCTTACAAGAAAGAACTTTGACAATTTTTGATGTGAGCTCCAGAGTATGTGCATTGAAAAGAAAAATTGATTATTGGTCAGAGTGCATTTCTAAAAGAGAGCTGGAGTGTTTTCCAATAATGCAGGCCTTTTTGGAGGAAAACAAATTGCAAGCTCCCATCAGCATTATTAACGAGATTTCTGAACATCTCAAACAACTCAAAAATGCATTTAATAAATATTGTCCTACAGATCGAGAGGTGTTTTTAAAAGACAGTGAATGGGTAGTTAATCCATTTTCAGTTTGTGGAAAACCCTCAATCTTGTCTTCAATCGAATACGGGAGTATGATCGATAT
>NW_021778014.1:0-914 GCF_005508785.2 Acyrthosiphon pisum | reverse complement strand
TACAATCACTATTTACTACCCCTCAACGAATTATAATACTGCTGTTACTTATCAACTATTATTGTGTGCAAGGCCGTACCTAACTAGATTTTTTCAGTGAGAGGTCTCCAAATGTGTTTTTTTTTTAAATAAATTAATTTCACGTCAATACCAAAAATATGTCTTGTTCATTATATCAAAAACACAAACTATATATTTTCATAAACGTAATGCATTTAAAACTAAAAGAATATTCCTACTTTTGTTTCGGGCAAATTAGTTAAAATTATTTCTATGGACCGGGTCCATATTTTGCGTAAACACTGTGGATACGAACAAAACAACATAACATAGGTTGACATATTTCATCGCATTGGACGCAGCTGAAAGTTTGGAACAGTGCTGGTCAGAATAGAAATCATTCGTACTCGTTGTATCAGTTGTATTTATGTAGGACTGGGAGTTAGACGTTAGTTTTTTTTATTTCACAAATAAAAGCACTATCACTGATACAGGGCGTATTTATGGGGGGGGGGGAGGGGTCAAGCTGATCAACCCTCCCCTTGGTTGTATATAATATGCAAAAGTATTCGTAGTCCTAAGCTCCTAATGTAAGGCCTAATTTATGGGACGGACTGGGCCATAGGGAAATCGGGAAGTTCCCGATGGGCCGCGTACTAAATAGTAAATAGTAGGTAGACGTAAATATAATTTATTTATTAATACATATTATTATGTGAAATTTATATTATTTATATTTAAATATGAATTGTCATTCAAAACCTCGATATCAGCACTTGGCAGTTCAGCACAATTTGATTAATTTTAAAATTCAATTACTAAGCACTTAACAATAGGAATAATTCATAAAATATTTTATATTACAATAGTAATAGTTGCGAATTATAAAATAAAATGGAAACGGATGGATCAGG
>NW_021778013.1:0-971 GCF_005508785.2 Acyrthosiphon pisum | reverse complement strand
CAAATGTTTGATTTTATAAGAAAAAAAAAAAATGCAAATGGTAAATTATAGCTCATAAAAAAAAAATCTTGGTTGTAATTAGCCAGGTACCTATCTAATATTTAATGTTTTAAATTTAGTGATTTAGTTAATTAGGAATTTAATGTATTGAGTATTAAGGATTTTTATAGATCTCTAATAATATAGAAATTTAATTAATACCTACTTATCTAGAAAACCCTGGGTAGTGGGTTAACGCGTTGTATATCCCTGACTATCTCATAGAGTATAAGTATGTTCACTTAATTACAAGGTTTTAATAAAAAATAATCCATTTAATAATCAAGTTAATGATTTGAAATTTTTAGAATATTATGTCACACTTGTCATGAACGTTTTAAAACTGGGGTCTTCAATCTTGATGAGAATTTCAGAAAAAAAATTGAAAACTATAATAATTGCCGTTCATTAATATTATTAAATTAAAAAAGGTGCTCTGCTGTACAGTAGGTTACAAGTGGGTCACTGTATAATGGATAGTATTAAATTTGAATTCAATTATATAATATCATTGTATAAGAAAAACGATTCTGAGCGGAGACAGTATGTCAGTCTAGATATAAGACATATTATATAACTTATATCTATGGTATTTAAAAAAAAATTGACCTATTATAGGTACCTATACTAAATTCCAAATTCATCATATCACAATATTCATTAGGTACTTATAACGCGTTATACACAACAACAAACCGTGATACTATCATAGATATATAATATTATACTTTAGAAGTTTTAAGTACCCTCGAATAATAATATTATACAACCACAACAAATTCAGTAAAATAGTTATTCTAGGTTTTTAATATGTAATTTCGTCCAAATTTGAACTTAAAATGACTATAAAATAAACCGTGTAAATGTATTTTTAGATTTTTGGTAACAGAATTAATAACTTGTTAAATCCTAAATTTACATAATATTAATAT
>NW_021778012.1:0-2019 GCF_005508785.2 Acyrthosiphon pisum | reverse complement strand
CAAAACGCACGGGCACGCAGCGCGGCCCAGACATATTATAATTGCAGTTAAATTCATAATACATAAAATAAAACACAAATAAAACTATACAAAATTCAACGACTTGTTGCTTTTTATTGATAACAAAATTAATAATAATCAAAACTGAATTAAAACAAAATTAATAATCTCATAGAGACCATCGTTGGAAGAAATGAGAAATGCATTGAATAATATACTGGAGATCGTCCGAACACTTAGAGAACTTAATACAATATACTGAGAATATAGGTGGTGGTGGGGTGGCCGGGATGAACCAGCCCCGCCAACAAGAAACGTTAGCACACAGACAGATCGTAATATACCTTAACTACTTAATTATAAATTTTTCATGTTAATTTATTTATTATATTTTCAGAAATTGTACCGAAGACGCATTGGAGGACTGGATGTTATGCGGCGTGTATAGTGATTTTAATTTCATACATTTTATTCTTCACAACATTACGCTTTTGAAAATTTTCTTCTGTAAACTTTTGTATTTTTTAAACTTTCTTTTTACAATTTGCATTTTCATCACACTAAATAGAACTCGAGATAGAACTTCTTCCATAGGGAGGTCCCGGAGGTGCTTGAGCTGTTTAAAATATCGTTGTGATAAATAATATAAATACTTGCAGTAAAATATATTTGTTTATTCAATTTAAAGATAGATTGAATACATAATTATGTTAAATTTTTAGTTTCTAAATGGTATCATGTAGTCTCCATTAGCAAGTGTACAATAAAAAGTAGGAGATAAATAAAAGATCGAAAAGTGGGATGGTGGAGACTGGAGAATTTGGGTGAGACGTGTATATTATTATATTGATTACGGTGTAACAGACCGACACGTAATGTATTTTACTTGAAGGAAGTGTGCATGAAATTGTCCTACTACTGTATTATACCTACCTAATGTTATTCAGATAATCTATATTATAGGTACATATATATATTCGATCACTGACCTTATGCGACGGTTTTTGGAGTGATTCTCTGCATCTGGTTTGTATTCCTCCGGGGTAGTGTTCGATGGTCGATATCACGGCGACAATATATGTATTTTGGTTCGTAAGGCTTATAAAATATTACGTGTGTGACGTTCCTTTCTAGAACCTCGTTGTATGTGGTAATAAATACCATTATTATATATGTGTGATACCATAGTAGATTTGGGCTCTGAATTATATACGTATCGTCGTTGCCAAAACAATACCACGTATCTCCAAAAAAATCAAAAATGAGTTATATACATCAAATTTTTCAGAAAAAAAAAACTCATGTTTTAGTGTAAATATCACGTATAATACACAAAATCCAAAGAGAATATAAACGTTGAAACATTATCACGTATATCCATTATCAATATTACTGTCAAAATATATCGTATCTCCAGGTTATCATTTTATACAACAACTGTTACTACAGTAGGTACTATTTCATAATTTATAATATAACTAGCTCTAAGTGTAACTCGGGGCCCGTTGGACTCGCTGAAAGTGGATACCGATTTTGGAGACAATGTCGTTGGAATTATAAAAGTCACGATTGTAAGACGAAAATGTAGGATTTGTGATAAGGATTAGTGATATGGATTGGAGATAAGGCTTGACGTTTTTACGGGAATGTTTAAAAGTTAGAGCGTCTAGCAATCCGTCACAAACGTTGTAAATGGATAGGCTTGATACGATCTCCTGTGTTGTTAAAAAGTGTAGAGTCGATTGATGTATTCGATTATCTAGCTATCAGTCATCAAATCACATAGATAGGCAATCGAATCGCAGACATAATGAGAAGCGTATATCACCAGGTATGCAATCCACCTACGGTGGATTGCCGACCACGTTGGTAGCGTATGTAACTGAAGAACGGAAAATATAGTTAGACCCCCGGGCCCCCCGTGTTAGTTGTAAGTGAATACTGATTTTGTAGACACAGTCGAATTATATATGCCACACTTTATGTTACAAGTCGGTTGACCGTAGCCTCGTACTTGTG
>NW_021778010.1:0-774 GCF_005508785.2 Acyrthosiphon pisum | reverse complement strand
TGGGAAATTTAAATTTTGACCTCGTCAATGCACCAACGATATTCACTTTCTGATCGAACAAGATACTGAAGTTGAAAATCGTATTATTATTTCGACTACTTATCGTGTACACAGACACAAAAAAAATAAAAAAAAAATAAAAAAATAAAAAAAAAAGGTGGGTAAGTGGATTTCGCTCTGCTGTACAGTAGGTTACAAGTGGGTCACTGTATAATGGATGGTATTAAATTTGAATTCAATGATATAATATCATTGTATAAGAAAAACGATTCTGAGCGGAGACGGTATGTTAGTCTAGGTATAAGACATAATATTATATTAGGTACCTATAATAAATTCCAAATTAATCATATCATAATATTTATTAGGTACTTATAACGCGTTATACATCAACAAAAAACCGTGGTACTATCATAGATATATAATAGTATACTTTAGAAGTTTCAAGTACCCACGAATAATATTATACAATCACAACAAAATAACTAAAATAGTTATCCTAGGTTTTTAATATGTAATTTCGTCCAAATTTGTACTTAAAATGACTATAAAAATAAACTGCGTAAATGTATTTTTTAGATTTTTTGGTAACAGTATTAATTACTTACGTGGAATCTTGTTTTAAATTTTCAATTCTTAGATACAAAAATTGAACATTTCATAAATTTTTAACTACAAAATAATTTTTCAAATTAAAATTTGATAAATTTTGTCCAAATTTGATCTTTAAATGCTTATAAAAAAAAATTGTGCCTATGTATTTTTAATATTTTT
>NW_021778009.1:0-1058 GCF_005508785.2 Acyrthosiphon pisum | reverse complement strand
CCAAATCTATAATTTTTAATTCAATATCATACAACCCATGACAAATGTTGTCATGTGACAACCCGACAAGGCGACAACCGACAACCATGGACCATAACCACGGTTTAAGATGGTACTACTAAGATACTATCTTAAACCGTGATCATAACCACGGACTATGATTAACAGGACTGGAAACGAACAATATAGTGCACTGTAAGAAAGATCCAAATCTGTTACGGAAAGTTAACGAGCGATTGTAGCGGCATCTATAGCTTCCTACACTGTTCTATTACTTTATAAAGTGACTACATTTTAGTTAACTCAACTAGCTCTAAGTGTAACTCGGGGCCCGTTGGACTCGCTGAAAGTGGATACCGATTTTGGAGACAATGTCGTTGGAATTATAAAAGTCACGACAGTAAAGTTGTAAGACGAAAATGTAGGATTTGTGATAAGGATTAGTGATATGGATTGGAGATAAGGCTTGACGTTTTTACGGGAATGTTTAAAAGTTAGAGCATCTAGCAATCCGTCACAAACGTTGTAAATGGATAGGCTGGATACGATCTCCTGTGTTGTTAAAAAGTGTAGAGTCGATTGGTGTATTCGATTATCTAGCTATCAGTCATCAAATCACATAGATAGGCAATCGAATCGCAGACATAATGAGAAGCGTATATCACCACGTTGGTAGCGTAGGTAACTGAAGAACGGAAAATATAGTTAGACCCCCGGGCCCCCCGTGTTAGTTGTAAGTCAATACTGATTTTGTAGACACAGTCGAATTATATATGCCACACTTATATAGAAGGAGATTTTATGATAAGAATTTCTGATAAGGCCTGGCTCTATGGTAGTCTCGTTTGTAAGGCAGGAAAGTTTAAAATTCCAGTTTCAGTGCCTAGAAATCTGCCATGGCTCATGAAAATCGACAATTCAATTATACCATCCCCCAGCGTATATCCGGTGCTTTTTTGTATGTATAAAAAAATTTTAATTCGAAAACCTGCATGTTAGAGTGTCTAGCAAGTCAGTCATCACCTGTCTAAGAAGGAAAAAAAATTAGCAATCCGCCT
>NW_021778008.1:0-903 GCF_005508785.2 Acyrthosiphon pisum | reverse complement strand
TTATCTAGAAGGTATGTTCATAAATTAATATTTTTATATTACATTGGTTTTACATGGTTATAATTAGGGATGGGATTTGTATGTAAATACATATTTTTAGTAAAACATGATAAATTAATTATTGCAAATGATAAATTCGTTTCACGTGATTTGCAATAAAATAAGATATATTTTATTTTACATATTTTTAAATATTTCGTCATAAATACATATTTTTACATACTTTGTAAAATTTTCGCTTTTTTTTACATATTTCGTAAATGTCGACAATTTCTTGACAATTTCTTAACAATATTTTACATTTATATTTCGATAATGGTACCTACTCGGCAAATTGTAAGTGTATACTAGCTGTATATAGGAAATAAGTAGGTTAAAATAAATATTAATAACTTGATTTTCGTTTATCTTATGTGTTTCTGTTCGATAACCATACCTTAATGATCTTAGATTATACTTTATGTTCAACAATTATTTGACAAAATATACTTACGAATTTACAACAGTACCTATCAGACTACTACCAGTTCTTGTGTTCATTCATTTGATTCAAAATGGTCCTATTTGGGTTTCTATTGATGAATCTACTGACTAAGTTAGTGTTAAGACCAAATCGCCGTACATTTAATTTTGAAAATTTAAAACAATATACGGTTTGTCATTGTTTCACTTTAAATTGATTAAACATCAATTGTATTTCAATTTAACAACATTTTTTTTTACTATTGCATATTTTTTAATTTTTTACTACAAAATATTATATTTTTAAATTAAATTAATTAGACATAAAAAACAATAAATTGTACCTGTTATTCAAAAATTATTTAGAATTGTATTTTAATTTAAAACTTTAACATATTTTTTAAATTTTTCGTAGTACATATTTTTATTTTATACTACATA
>NW_021778007.1:0-914 GCF_005508785.2 Acyrthosiphon pisum | reverse complement strand
GGTCGTTCGCGCGGTAATACTGCTTACTGATTGGTTGGTCCTGAAAAGGACCGTTTTGTGTCGTGCGCTGGCGTACTGTTACAAATTTGAGTTGTTTAGTAGTTTTTGGGTTTATCATTTCGTCTCTTCAATTAGCTAGATGGTGATTTGTATACCATTATTTTGGAGCCGATTAGGCTTGTGCATTTAGTAAGTAAATATTTGAGAAATAATTACGCCTTTGATGAAGATGGTCGAATGCAATATTATTGTTAAATTATGTGTTTGTGTGTGTGGTAGTGTATTTGTTGAAATATACAATTAATATTAGTATTCAAACCATGTAAACACACGTGCGTGTACAATGTCGTTTTCTAATAGATACTTATGCAGTTACGATATAGCTGTGTAACACTTTTACTATCGCTTTCTATATTGTATACGGATACGGGATGACCTCAACTAATCATATATATAGGGCCTTTGAAGCATGTAAGAATTACTTGCACGGGCACCGTCGTACAGTGCGTATACGGTGTGTGTGTACAGTCACGTTAAATTGTCCAGTTGTACGTTATTATATATTATACTTATACATAATCATATTGTCGTGTTATTCATTTATATTAATACTAAAACGGTTAGTCTGCCAAGCTGCACTTTCAACAGGTTATGGGCCCAGATACCCAGATACCCAGATACGCAGTCACTAGCCCGGTCGAAGTGTTTTTATAAGTGTATTAACGCAGAAAACTACAACCAGTCGGAGATACCCTGGATTTCGGAAAACGGCGGATCAGTGTACATAGGTAAAATTTTGTTGGTAAATTGTTATACAGGTCAAGTATACGGAAGCCATCGATCATGGAAGACTCAGTTAAGATAACAAAATTATGTGCGGAAAACTGGCCGTTATGGAAGTTCCAGATGAAGGT
>NW_021778006.1:0-954 GCF_005508785.2 Acyrthosiphon pisum | reverse complement strand
GAATGTCTGCCCATGCTAAAGTATTCTCTGATTACGGATTGTGGACCACATATCACATCATCAAAAATGATAATTGAATTTTTTTTGGTTAAGTTTGGTTTTATAACCTTATCAGCGCTTGTAAATATGAAAAAATTAGCACCTTTTATATCATCTATTATTTTTTTTAGTAAGACATATTTTTCCTGATTAGAGGTTTTCGAGTATAAATAAATATTTTCAAATCTTGACCCGTTAGCATGTGTGATCAGATTATACATAATATTTGTTTTTCCTGAGCCACTGGGACCAACTAGTATAGCACGTATAGTATCGGGTAATAACGAGCCATGTCTTGATGGTTTTTTTACTACCTGAACATCTACATTTATTACATCTAATTTATCTTTCTGTTCAATCAAATTCATATTATTTTCGTATGAATCAATGTTCGTATGTACGAATCAATAGGTAGGTACTCTGAACATTCGGGAGAAGTGACCACTTTTCCAAGTAAGAAAAGACGGGGGTTAATACATTTTGTGGGCTCAGCCATGAAAACACTATTCGGAGTATGCGACGATGAGAATAGACGAAATATGTAAAATAGACAAAACAAATGAACGTATGTTACATATACTTAAAGACCAAACAACTGTAGTAAAATCTGCAATAAAGGGCATAAGTACGACGTCGGGAGAAGTAAACAGGTTATACGCGGAATTGGTACATAAACAAGGAATAATAGGACAGTTAGTTAATAAAACTAATCTTATGGAAGCATTAGTTTTGTCAAATAAAATACCGGTATATTTACAGCATTATTAGTTCAGTATTCAATGGAAACACAATCAATAAGCGCTATCATAACAGCCGCAAGGACGGGAGTAATACATCCGAGTTTAATGACCCCGCGCGAATTAGCAAATCATTTAACACAAATTAAAATAAATTTACCGATTAATTTAAATTTAC
>NW_021778005.1:0-1623 GCF_005508785.2 Acyrthosiphon pisum | reverse complement strand
TTTTAATATTTTTCAATTGATATGTAAAAATATATCAGGAGCTTTGTATTAAATTTTTACACTTTTAGGCCCAACAGATAAAACTTTATTGATATTTATAGAAAAAAAAACTAAAAAAATTGAAAACTGAAAATGTCCGTAAACAGCTCAAAAAGAGTCAAAATATTTTCAAAATTGTATGGTGTATAGGAAATGCTAATATAAACATTCAGTAAAATTTTGATGTATCTACAGTTATTTGTTTTTGAATTACAATAAAATAAGGAAATCGCTACATGAGAAATCGAGTGAATATCCAATGTTGTAAAAATTTGAATTTCAAACGATCATAAAAATTTAATTTGGCTTTCTTATAGACATTTTTTTTTTTTTGATAAATGTAGAAAATCTTATAAGGAATCTTGTATTACATTTTCATATCTTAGATTTAAAAAGAAAAATTTTTATGAATTTCTAACTCGAAATAATTTGCAAATTTTCGTGATTTTTCCATATTTTGTCATTTTTTGAACTTTAAATGCTTATAAAAAAAACTGTGACTAAAGATTTTTAATATTTTTCATCTGCCTTTGAAACAATAATGGATAGTATTAAATTTGAATTCAATGATATAATATCACTGTATAAGAAAAACGATTCTGAGCGGAGACGGTTTGTCAGTCTAGGTATTAGACATACCTATTGGCTATTATAGCCTATAAGTATACTTATAATAGGTATCAATAATAAATTCCAAATTAATCATATCACAATATCCATCAGGTAACGCGTTATACATCAACAACAAACCGTGGTACTATCATAGATATATAATAGTATACTTTAGAAGTTTCAAGTACCCACAAATAATATAATACAATCATTACAATCACAACAAAATAACTAAAATAGTTATTCCAGGTTTTTAATATGTAATTTTATCCGAATTTGAACTTAACATGACTTTATAAAAATAAACTGTGCTTATGTATTTCTTAGAATTTTTGGTAACATAATTAAATATTTACGTGGAATCTTGTTTTAAAATTTCAATTCTTAGATATAAAAGTTGAACATTTTATAAATTTTTAACTACAAAATAATTATTCAATTTTAAATTTGATAAATTTTGTCAACATTTTAACTTCAAATGCTTATAAAAAAAATTGTGCCTATGTATTTTTAATATTATTCAACTGCTATTGTAACAATGTATTAGGAGCCTTGTATTAATTTTTTACACTTTTTGGCCCAATAGATAAAACTTTATTGATATTTATAGAAAAAAAACTAAAAAATTGAAAACTTACAATGACCGTAAACAGCTCAAAAAGAGTCAAATCATTTTCAAAATGTTATTGTATATAGGAAATGCTAATATAAACATTCAGTGAAATTTTAAAGTTTCTACAGTCACTCGTTTTTTAATTACAACAAAATAAGAAAATCGTTACATAAGAAATCGAGTGAATATCACATGTTGTAAAAATGTGAATTTCAAACGCTCATAAAAATTTAAATTTTGGGTTTGTTTATAGACATTTTTTTTTTTGATAAAGGTAGATTATCCTATAAGGATTCTTGTATTACATTTTAAAATCTTAGTTCTAAAAAAGAAAATTTTTACGAATTATTAACTCAAAA
>NW_021778004.1:0-754 GCF_005508785.2 Acyrthosiphon pisum | reverse complement strand
GGCATTCCAGTCTATCTGTCTGAGGCAAATTGTCTCTGCTCCATGGTTTGTCTCAAATAATAATCTCCACAAAGATCTAAATATTCCATCGCTCTCTCAATTAACAAAGTCTCACTACGTCTCCTTCCATTCCAAGTTAATCCAACACTACAATCCATTAATAAAACGCATATCTTCTCTAACAATCCCTGACAACCCCCAGAGACGTTTAAAACGCTCCTGGCCTAGAGACCTTCTAATTTAATCTGCCGGGTGGCACTACTGAGTGCCCTCCCCCATCTGTTATACTCGATATGTAAATACTTTATCTAAATTACTTATTGTACTAAATTGTTGTATAGATTGTAATTATATTTTAAATAAAAAAAAAAAAAAAAAATATACCCTATCTATACCTTATTTACTCATTTCACATATATTGTATTTATTTACATTATTTAATTACTATTATAAAGTAATGAAATAGTGAAAAACACTTCAACAGTATAATTTATCAGTTACATACCTATATATATGAATTAAAAAATATTTTAAATTTTATAAAAGCTAATATTATTAAAAATCTTAACGTGACAATAAAATTAATCAACTAACAAGTTACTGCATAACATGGACAAATATTTAACTCCCTAAGTTAAAAGTTACTTCTTAAAAAAGGTAACTCGTGATGTATAGCTTCGTTAAAAGTAACTTAACTCAAACTTATCAACTCGTTAATATAGTCATCGTAGACTTTAGTATATGAGTTTTATTC
>NW_021778003.1:0-859 GCF_005508785.2 Acyrthosiphon pisum | reverse complement strand
GAGTGACTGTAGAAACTTGAAAATTTCACTGAATGTTTATATTAGCATTTTATATATACGATAAAATTTTTAAAATAATTTGACTCTTTTTGAGCTGTTTACGGACATTGTAAGTTTTCAATTTTTTTAGTTTTTTTTTTCTATAAATATCAATAAAGTTTTATCTGTTGGGCCAAAAAGTGTATAAATTTAATACAAATCTCCTGATATATTGTTACAATATCAGTTGAAAAATATTAAAAATACATAGGCACAATTTTTTTTTATAAGCATTTAAAGATCAAATTTTGACAAAATTTATTAAATTTTAATTTGAAAAATTATTTTGTAGTTAAAAATTTATAAAATGTTCAATTTTTGTATCTAAGAATTGAAAATTTAAAACAAGATTCCACGTAAGTAATTAATTCTGTTACCAAAAAATCTAAAAAATACATTTACGCAGTTTATTTTTATAGTCATTTTAAGTACAAATTTGGACGAAATTACATATTAAAAACCTAGGATAACTATTTTAGTTATTTTGTTGTGATTGTATAATATTATTCGTGGGTACTTGAAACTTCTAAAGTATATTATTATATATCTATGATAGTACCACGGTTTTTTGTTGATGAATAACGCGTTATAAGTACCTAATAAATATTATGATATGATTAATTTGGAATTTATTATAGGTACCTAATATAATATTATGTCTTATACCCAGACTAACATACCGTCTCCGCTCAGAATCGTTTTTCTTATACAATGATATTATATCATTGAATTCAAATTTAATACCATCCATTATACAGTGACTCACTTGTAACCTACTGTACAGCAGAGCGAAATCCTTTTACCCACCTTTTTTTAATTA
>NW_021778002.1:0-843 GCF_005508785.2 Acyrthosiphon pisum | reverse complement strand
TCGTTCACTCAGAATCTAAAATTGAAGAGCCAAAATGTAAAAAAAAAAGGTCATATTACTATATATTATATGACCTTTTAGATTCTGAGTGGAACGATGAATGTATTGATTTTACAATGATGTGTGTTTTTTATTTTTTTTTATATTGTATTATTTTTATATTATTGGTTGTTTATATTTCTATACATGATAAATTTTTCAAAATATTTTGATTTGTTTTGAGCTGTTTACGGACAATTTCAGTTTCCAATTTAATTAGTTTTTTTTTCTATGAATGTCAATAAAACTTTATTTGTTGAGTAAAAATACTTGAAAATTTAATACAAGGCTCCTACTATATTGTTACAATGACATTTGAAAAATATTAAAAATCCTTAGTCACAGTTTTTTTTATTAGCATTTAAAGTTCAAAAATTGACAAAATATGGAAAAATCACGAAAATTACCTAATTATTTTGAATTTATAATTCGTAAAAATTTTCTTTTTTAGAACTAAGATTTTAAAATGTAATACAAGATTCCTTATAGGATAATCTACCTTTATCAAAAAAAAAATGTCTATAAGAAACTCAAATTAAATTTTTATGAGCGTTTGAAATTCATATTTTTACAACATTTGATATTCACTCGATTTCTTACGTAACGATTTTCTTATTTTGTTGTAATTAAAAAACGAAAGACTGTAGAAA
The DNA here is from genome assembly GCF_005508785.2 of Acyrthosiphon pisum. Lineage (NCBI taxonomy): Eukaryota > Metazoa > Arthropoda > Insecta > Hemiptera > Aphididae > Acyrthosiphon > Acyrthosiphon pisum. The sequence goes on along the minus strand of NW_021778002.1, from coordinate 154 downwards.
CTTGAAAATTTCACTGAATGTTTATATTAGCATTTTATATATATGATAAAATTTTGAAAATAATTTGACTCTTTTTGAGCTGTTTACGGACATTGAAAGTTTTCAATTTTTTTAGTTTTTTTTTCTATAAATATCAATAAAGTTTTATCTATTG
>NW_021778001.1:0-747 GCF_005508785.2 Acyrthosiphon pisum | reverse complement strand
GATTTAAAAAGAAAAATTTTTATGAATTTCAAACTCGAAATAATTTGCAAATTTTCGTGATTTTTCCATATTTTGTCATTTTTTGAACTTTAAATGCTTATAAAAAAAAAACTGTGACTAACGATTTTTAATATTTTTCATCTGCCTTTGAAACAATATACTAGGAGCCTTCTATTAAATTTTCAATCTTTTTTATCCAACAAATAAAATTTAATTGATATTTTTAGAAAAAAAACTAAAAAAAAATGGAAAATTAAAATGTCCGTAAAGAGCTCAAAATAAATCAAAATATTTTCAAAATTTTACCGTGTATAGAAAATGCAAATATAAACAACCTGTGAAAATTTCATATATCTACGGTCATTTGTTTTAGAGTTACACTAAAAACCAAAATCGATTTTGCGTAAAAATTCCCCTTTTTCCTTAATTTTTCTTTTGTTTTTCACGTCGCTTTTGAAAACTACTGGGAAATTTTTACTTTTGACCCCCCAAAGTACCAACTAGATTCACTTTCCAATCATAAAAGTTACTGTTGAAGAAAATCGAAGCAGTTTTACTGTCCTAAAAGGTGATGACAGACACAAAAAAAAATAAAAAAAATTTAAAAAAAAAACACACACATCATTGTAAAATCAATACATTCATCGTTCCACTCAGAATCTAAAATGAAAAGTGGTGAAATGTAAAGTTTATCGATAGAGAATTTTATGTAGATTTCATTTAAATGTCCAGTTGAACGAATTATCA
>NW_021778000.1:3692-4674 GCF_005508785.2 Acyrthosiphon pisum | reverse complement strand
AAAAAACTAAAAAAAAATGGAAAATGAAAATATCCGTAAAGAGCTCAAAATAAATCAAAATATTTTCAAAGTTTTACCGTGTATAGAAAATGGAAATATAAACAACCTGTGAAAATGTCATGTATGTACGGTCATTTGTTTTAAAGTTACACCAAAAACCAAAATCGATTTTCTCGAAAACAGATTTTGCGTAAAAATTCCCGTTTTTCCTTAATTTTTCTTTTGTTTTTCACGGTGCTTTTGAAAACTACTGGGAAATTTAAATTTTGACCTCCCCAATGCACCAACGATATTCACTTTCTGATCGAACAAGATACTGAAGTTGAAAATCGTAACATTATTTCGACTACTTATCGTGTACACAGACACATAAAAAAAAAATAAAAAAAACCACACATCATTGTAAAATCAATACATTCATCGTTTCACTCAGGATCTAAAATTAATCAAAATAAAATCAGAAAATGGCATCATCAGAAATGTTACAAAATATTAACTTAAATATAAACAAAATCAATCTAAGTAAAATATTTTACATATCGATTTCAGCTAGAACTAAACTTATCAATGGTTGTGGTTGGTCTAATGCAGGGGTCACCAACTAATTTCTATAAGGGTCCGTTTTGAAACTTACCAAACTTTACGCGGTCAAAACAGTTTCAATGACTTTTACACACGTTAATAAATAGGTATTCATAATTTATAAATTTTTGATTATACTTATTTATTTATTCAAAGTGTATACACACGTTAATAAATAGGTAGGTATATACATGTTTTAAATTTGTATTTATATTTATTTTATTTATTCAAATTGTATTTTACACACATAAATAAAATAAGGTATATACATTTTTTAGTTTGTATTTTTATTTATTAATCTATTTAATTGAATTTGCAAAAAAAAAAGATTATACTTGAAATATTTCATTTTTAATGGGAAAAATTAAATTTTTTAGTTTTCCGAAGCTTCCTAATATTT
>NW_021778000.1:0-1037 GCF_005508785.2 Acyrthosiphon pisum | reverse complement strand
CCCCCCCCCCCACCCCGAAAATATTTTACAACTAATAAATTTAATTTATATAAGTAACTTACTTATAATAATTTACCATGTGGCCATTTGGGTACCTACTACTTATACCTACCTAATAATATAATCAGTAATAACTATGTTTGATGGTGATTTCTATAATATATGTAATATATTATTATTATATTATACAAAGATAAATCATGCAAGATTAAAGACATTTTGTCGACAGACGAAACGTCTATAAATGCTTAATATGTTATCGAACAATAAATTATCGATCGTATTGTCAATTGTCATTTTATCTCGAAAAACTCCATGATATTGTCCTTATAGTGTCAGTACACAGTTATAGCACTATTAATGATTTTATCGTGAACATTAAATAAGTATACCAGTTCTAATATTTTAGTAGAAATTAGTATCAGTTTTGTGCGCACTGTGTGAGTGTAACCCTCTAATATTTCTGTATAATTTTTTATTTGATTATTTTAATAAAATGTCAAATCGTAAGCGTAATAATTCCCTTACAAATTATTTTTGTAAAAAAATAAAAACAACCGAGAACGAAACAAGTACAAGTTCTACATCGTCACATCGACCGCAATAATTACAGATACACTAACTACAACGGAATCTAAAAATGATATTATTGATATTGGGTGCTGTTTAGATCAAAAGGTTAGTGATGAATTAAAATATAAGTTACTAACTATAATGTTTGGGTGCTTGATGAAAAGTTTACGTTTCCTACGTCGGGAAATAGAAATTTAAAATTTCAATTAAATTGGATTAAACGATTTCCGTGGTTATGTTACACTAAAATGCAAGATTCTGGAGCGGTATGTAAATATTGTACTATATTTTATCATAATTTTATCGGTAAAGGTGCACATCAAAAACCAGGTTTATTGGTTACAAAACCTTTCAATAAATGGAAAAATGCAATAGAATGTTTTAACATACATAACAACACAGAGTATCATAAAAATAATGTTTTTATCGCAGAAAATTTTATTTCCGTTTATTGCAACAAGAGT
>NW_021777999.1:0-1351 GCF_005508785.2 Acyrthosiphon pisum | reverse complement strand
TTATTAAATTTTCAAGTATTTTTACTAAACAAATAAAGTTTTATTGACATCATAGAAAAAAAAATTAATTAAATAATTGGAAACTGGAATGTCCGTAAACAGCTCAATACAAATCAAAATATTTTTAAAATTGTATCATGTATAGAAAATGGAAATATAAACAACCAGTGAAAATTTCATGTATCTACAGTCATTCATTTTAAAGTTACACCAAAAACCAAAATCAATTTTCTCGAAAATAGATTTTGCGTAAAAATTCCCGTTTTTCCTTAATTTTTCTTTTGTTTTTCACGCCGCTTTTGAAAACTATTGGAAAAATGTTACTTTTGACCCCCCAAGGCCCAAAGTACCAACTAGATTCACTTTCCTATCAGAAAAGGTACTGTTGAAGAAAATCCAAGCACTTTTACTGTCCTAAAAGGTGATGACAGACACAAAAACAAAAAAATAAAATAAAAAAACACACATCATTGTAAAATCAATACATTCATCGTTACACTCAGAATCTAAAAATAATACTCACCCTATTTAAGTGTGATAATAACAATTAATAATTTACTTACATCATATTTATATTCAAATAAATATTAATATGAAACAATATTGATCATTGATTTTTCGTAGACCTAGCCAAGTAATAAGTTATAATAAACTTGGTTTGTACTTTGTAATATCAATGAGTTAAAAATTGTTTCTAACTTTCAATTTTTTAAAGTGTCAATGCAGAAATATCTAATAATGGTACCTACCTAGGGGGCTATTCACAAACTCATAAGAAGAAGATTCGTATACGAACGATTCACACGATTCACTTTCGTATACGAATGAAAATTAATATTCTGAAAACATTTATATTCGTATACGAATTCGCGTTCCCAAATGATCCGTATGGGAAAGATATTCACACGATGAACAGCGGCAATGTCGCAAAATATTATTTTTATCATGGAATAGAATACTATTTATGTTGCATTTATAACAGCTGATATATTTCGCGCGTATTAATAATTATTAAACAAATATAAGTACTCAGAATAAAACTGTTTAAATTGTTTTTTTTTTCATTGTTCCTTATAATTTTATAAAATAAAATGTCCAACGAAAAAAGGAATAAAAATAAATCGGTGACAAACGACCAAAAGGATACAATGATAGACTTTTTAAAAAGTCATGACGAATTGTCAAAGGGGAAACATTCGTCAACTATTACCCAAATCATAGCAAGGCAGCAGTGGGAAGAACTATCAGCCATATTAAATGCAATTCCGGACCCCATAAAGGACTGGAAGTCTTGGCGCCGTGTAAGTTAACTATTAAACTGTTTAATTTAAATTTCAAATACTTAGGTATA
>NW_021777998.1:0-1094 GCF_005508785.2 Acyrthosiphon pisum | reverse complement strand
GGCGCCAAGATAATTGCATTTGCGGACGACGTGGCAGTGGTGGTAACTGCTTTCAATGCAGAGCTCGTCGAACAGATGCGAATCCCACCCTGGAAGATATAGCAGCCTGGATGACCACCAATGGCCTGCAGCTAGCACGTGAGAAATCGGAGTGTGTAGTGCTGACAAACAAGAAGAAATTTCGCAACCCAGACCTTTTCATCCATGGTCATCAGATCCCGTCCAAGCGGGCCATCAGATATTTGGGAGTCCAATTGGATACCTGCAGGCTGTCGTTCATCGAACACGCGAGCACTGTAACTGCTGGGGCGAGGAAGGCAGCAGTCGTCCTGGGCAGACTCATGCCTAACGTCGGCGGCCCGACGCAGGCAAAAAGACAGCTCCTGATGAGTGTGGTCCATAGCCGACTGTTATACGGTGCAGCAATCTGGTCAGAAGAAGTCTCCAGGTTTCAAAAGTCTAGTAACATAATGCTACAAGCGCAGAGGTGTGCGGCACTGAGGGTCGCAAGGTGTTATCGTACAGTGTCTGATATGGCAGCCCTTGTACTGGCCAAGATGCCCCCGGCAACCCTCTTAGCGGCAGCGAGGAAGCAGATTGCGGGAGCGAAAAAAGCCGGCGCTGCACTGTCCAAGCGTGATACGATGGCCGATGTCCTTAGACGTTGGCAAAATCTATGGGACTCTACCGGTAAGGCGGCATGGACTAAACGGCTGAAACCCAACCTGTCCAGGTGGTGGCAATGTGGTCCTCGTGAAGTCAGCTACCACATGTCGCAGGCGCTTAGCGGCCATGGCTGTTACCAAAATTACCTTTGGGCAAGGGACAAGGCGCCGAGTCCAGCTTGTCCCCACTGCACCGCAGAGATCGACGATGCTGAGCACACTGTGTTTGTGTGCTTCTTCTGGAGTGCTGAGAGGAAAGAAGTGGAGCAATCCCTGGGCCGGCCAGTACGTCCGGAGGACGTCATGGACCTCCTGTGCGGGCCATCGACAGCGTAGCTACCAACCGAAGCACCACTCAGAGGAAGGATCCGGGCAGCAGCAGAGAAAAGGAAGACCCAGTTCGCTCAGATGGTGGAGGCGATCATGAGC
>NW_021777997.1:0-716 GCF_005508785.2 Acyrthosiphon pisum | reverse complement strand
TTTAGATTCTGAGTGAAACGATAAATGTATTGATTTTACAATGATGTGTGTATTTTTTTAATTTTTTTTTATTTTTGTGTCTGTCATCACCTTTTAGGACAGTAAAAGTGCTTGGATTTTCTTTAACAGTACCTTTTCTGATAGGAAAGTGAATCTAGTTGGTACTTTGGGGGGTTAAAAGTAACATTTTTCCAATAGTTTTAAAAAGCGGCGTGAAAAACAAAAGAAAAATTAAGGAAAAACGGGAATTTTTACGCAAAATCTGTTTTCGAGAAAATTGATTTTGGTTTTTGGTGTAACTTTAAAACGAATGACTGTAGATACATGAAATTTTCACTGTTTGTTTATATTTCCATTTTCTATACATGATAAATTTTTCAAAATATTTTGATTTGTTTTGAGCTGTTTACAGACAATTTCAGTTTCCAATTTAATTAGTTTTTTTTTCTATGAATGTCAATAAAACTTTATTTGTTGAGTAAAAATACTTGAAAATTTAATACAAGGCTCCTACTATATTGTTACAATGACATTTGAAAAATATTAAAAATCCTCATCCAAAGTTTTTTTTTATTAGCATTTAAAGTTCAAAAATTAACAAAATATGGAAAAATCACGAAAATTACCTAATTATTTTGAGTTAATAATTCGTAAAAATTTTTCTTTTTAGAACTAAGATTTTAAAATGTAAAACAAGTTTCCTTATAGGATAATCT
>NW_021777996.1:0-1234 GCF_005508785.2 Acyrthosiphon pisum | reverse complement strand
TGTTTGTGTATATTATTGATTTGTTTGTATTACAATGTATTTATGTGTTTCTATGTGAATGGTGGGTATCGCCAATTTGACCCAGAGTAAGAATACTAAACAGGTAATGTTATCAAGTGTCTATCAAGATTTGTGAATGCTGTGCTGTGTTAATGAGTATGTATGTGGTTGTGTGGTTACAAGAATATTTGTCCTATACATGGATTGAACAAAACATTTATTGGACGAAAAATATATTGCCCTATACCATTTGTAACCATTTGTATAGGTGCTGTTCATATAAAAAATAATTACTGTATGACTTATTTTATAAGTTATAATATAATAAAATGTCAAATAAATATTTTTTTTTTCATATGGTGCTTATTGTCTGGGAGTGGCCTAATATGGACACATGATTGGCAGAGTTTGTTTTTGGTATAATTAACATCTAGCTAATTGTGTATTAAAATTAGTTGTATTAATTGAAGATTTACTGTTATTATAGAGAAACTATTGATAGTTGAGAATCAATATTATCTGGAAATGGATCAAGCTCGAAGGCATCTCCAGGTAAAAGTTTTTGAAATTTTATTTTGAAACTAAAATACCTATATATTATTATTTAAATATACAATAAGTTGTAAGATGTATTTTAAATATAATTTCAGATCAGATCTCATCTATCTCAGGTAGATAGAGCAGAAGTTACCTCTACAATAAAAAACTATGTTGGTATACTTAACCATAATGAAGATCTAGCCATGTTTTTGCGACGAGCAGGCCATCTTATGGATGGTTATTATCGAAGACAAGTTCGACCTCAACCATTGGTAAACTTATGATTTATATTTTATTTTAATACCTACTAATGTTAACTCATTATTTTTTTATTAGGATCAGTAATGTATGTGTTCAAGTTAAAGCTAGTAACTTCTAAGTTAGATATGACTTGAAATAATTTTATTAATAACCCTTTTATTTTTATAAAAATTTTATACTTATTTTTAGACTTATAAACCAAATAATGACTTATAAAATTTTTTTTTATACAACTTTTATAATTGTAAATATTTAATTTATACAGCTTTTTTTTACAAAATTTACAACTGGGCAAGTTAACTATTATTTTTAATTCAACGAACGTGTATGGAATACTGAGAAAATAGTTATAGGTTATCCTTATTTAAATATTTTTTTTTGTATTACTACTTATATAATATCACTGTATAAGAAAAACGATTCTGATCGAAGA
>NW_021777995.1:0-978 GCF_005508785.2 Acyrthosiphon pisum | reverse complement strand
CAGTCGTATTCTACTTCGCTGTCCGTGAGTCGAACGTCCCCTTGTAAAATATAATAATAATAATGTAATATAAAGGCCACTTGCGCACACTGCCTTGCAGGCTATATACGTGAGAATTGCTATCCGCGCCCGCCCATGTAGCAAGCACATATTATAGACAGCTGCACACTATAATACATTTTATACTCGTTGAGGATATCTTATGGATAATATTATTATTGTAAAACATTTCGACCCCGTCTTTGTTACACACTCACACATGCACACATACAGCAACTATGGTGGATTTCTCTATAGACCTTAGGGTCTAAGGCTTAAATCCAGTTTTTTTTTGTTGTCGAAAAACGGATGTCGTACGCGCCCAGTAAATGTTCGGACTATACAATATAATGCATGCTATGGCATACTTCGGGTATATAGTGGCTTTTAAATAAATGAAAATGTTCGTGGCCTATATATAGTGGTAATCGGAAAAATTCCCCAACGCAAATACTTATACATAAATGTACATCTTAAAACACTCATATTAATTCGCTTTAAAATTAAAATATGATAAAAACCTTACGATATTGCCAAGAAAATAACTTTAAATTTTATACGAGGTCGACCCACTCTAATTTTTAAACTAACGGCATATCCTGATCAGCGTAACATTTTTCAGCCTAAATATTTTTTTATTTTTTACATTCTGAGCGTCATGATGAATGTATTGATTTTATTTTTTATTTTATATTTTGTTTCGTGTATACGATAAGTATATGAAAAAATGATACTATGCGGTACCGATTAATTTGTATTATGATTAAAATACAAAAATTTTAAAATATCAATGACAACGACGACAGACAAAATATTATTACTACTATTGTTATTGTTGTTGTTGCTGTTGGTGCGAGGACGAACGCGCCGTAGAAAATTATATTTTAAAAATATTGGACGTGTTTGGCTCTGTGGCATCGACGGTGGCGGGAGAACACG
>NW_021777994.1:0-1562 GCF_005508785.2 Acyrthosiphon pisum | reverse complement strand
TACTGAAATACATATATAGGTAATTATGTACTACAGATAACAGTTGAAATTTGTGTTTATAACACATGTTACAGCTACCAAATTGGATAATGAAAGATTCTTCGATCATAGTAAAATGAAATAGTAATTATTATTTTCAAGTTATTGGACAACTGCATATTACTAAACGTGAACTCTGCTATTTGGTAGTATACACTGAAAAGTGGACCACAGTAGAAAAAATTTATTATGATCATACATTTTGGATACAAAATATGTCTGAAAAATTAATGTCGTAAGTAGTTTAAAGTACCAATATCAGTCCTACTAATTTAACTGAATATGACATGAATTTGTATTTTAGGTTTTATTTAAATTGTCTCTTGCCTGAACTCGTCGATCCCTTATATGGCAAAAGATTGTTAATAAGTGATATCAGGGATCCGGATGACATTTTAGAAAAACAGCAAGAAAGATTTAAAATAGTATCGTTGAAAAAAATTAAAAAATCTTAATATAGGAATTTATGAAGTTAATTATTATGAAAGTGATATGGTTTTAATATTTATTTAAAATGTAAATGAATGTAAAGTAATGTATGATTAGTTATAATAAAAACTGTCCTATACAAATTATACGCAGTATAGGCATATTATACAAAATTATACGTAAAATATACTCAATACATTTACCTACAAGAAAACTAATATTTAGATAAGTATTTGGAAATATTAATTTATTTGAGACTATGGGTTAGGTATTTAGGTTATTTATTAGGTATTATTCATTATTATTATTTACCTAATAGTAAATAATACTATATATATATTATATATCATGAAGTAGGTATCTAATAAGTAATAACGAGATAAATACAATCGCGTAAGTATGGTTGTGAGCGAAAAGTTAGGAGTGATTGCATAATATGTATAATAAATAATAATGAATATATTATAAATACTATTGCAGTTCTGGTCGTAGAATTATTGATGCATTTTATATTTTTCAACAATAAATATATTATGTTGTATTACCGTTTTTACTATCTATAATATATTGCTACATATATTTAGGTAAGCAGTAACTTTCAAAAATATATTATATATTATATCAGGTTATCATATTATATTATATATTAATATAAATATATAATATATATTAGGTCTTAATATAATTTCAATACATTTTGCCTATATTTGATTTTTTTTTTTAAATAAAAAGTTATAGGTATGTATATTGTATTTACTCCAAAAGAATTTACGTATGATTACCAATAGGCAATAGGTAATATAGAAGTTTTCTATTTAATTATATTCGAAAAGTAATTGTTCAATAAATACAAATCAAGCTATGATATAATACAGTTTATACGATCTATACAATGATACATAATATATTAAGGTAAGCAGTGACTTTAATAATAATCAATAGATCATGGATACGCGCGGACATTTAAAATAATACGGTGGCATACGGTGGTATACGGTATACGCATTTTATAATGATGAGAGACGTTCTAGACGAACGTTCATAGAATAATGAAAGTCGCTCCCGAAGTCCCGACTGACTACTGAGCACAATCG
>NW_021777993.1:0-978 GCF_005508785.2 Acyrthosiphon pisum | reverse complement strand
CCTTCTATTAAATTTTCAAGCTTTTTTAACCAACAAATAATATTTTATTGATATTTATAGAAAAAAAAATGGACACTGAAAATGTGCCTTAAACAGCTTTAATTAAGTCAAAATATTTGGAAAATGTTATGGCGTATAGAAATTACTATAATATAAACACTTCAGTCAAAATTTCATGTTCCTACGGTCATTTGTTTTAGATTTGCACCAAAAACCAAAATCGATTTTCTCGAAAACAGATTTTGCGTAAAAATTTCGGTTTTTCCTTAATTTTTCTTTTGTTTTTCACGGCGCTTTTGAAAACTCCTGGGAAATCCTTACTTTTGACACCCCAAAGTACCAACTAGATTAACTTTCCTATCAGAAAAGTGATTTTAGTTTAAAAAAATTTAAGTATTTTTACTGTCCTAAAAGGTGATGACAGACATAAAAATTAAAAATTTTAATTAAAAAAAAAAAAAACACATTTGTAAATTCAATACATTCATCGCTCCACGCAGAATCTAAAATATAATAAGATTAAACTTCAAGTTCAAGTTAGAACAGTCTGAACAGGTTAACCTTATCTGACTAACCCAAAACTGTTATAGCATTAATTATATAGGTACCCATTATATATTTTACTAATTTAGGGGTGAAACTAAACAAATTTTGAAATTTGAGTAAAATTATGACCAATTGGTTTGGGGGGGGGGGGGGGGGGGGGTTATATTTGCGGTGCAGGGCCGGTTTGATTCATCTTCCCGGGCCGAAAAAATTCGCCAATCCGCCCCTGCCATCAGCTACTTCCTAAGAAGTCATCTCATTAACACCCATACAGTTCACGGCATGTTATACAACGAAATTTCCACGTAATATCTGTGAAACTATATTATGTACTAATTGGGACACGGATATTTTCAGGATAAATATTATGTTTTATAAAATAACTACGCGTATATACTATCATATTAAGTATATATTTGTAATCGGTACATA
>NW_021777992.1:0-808 GCF_005508785.2 Acyrthosiphon pisum | reverse complement strand
TCGACATTAAATAATCAGGAAAAATATTACCTGTAGAGAAAACGCAGTATTCCGTTAATAAAACTCAAGACTTTTAAATTTGATTTCAAGTTTATAAATATACTATTTTCTATTTTGACCTCTCATAAGTATCAAATAGATTAACTTTTCTATAGGAATAGAAGCGGAATCAAAAATTGGTGCATTTTTATTATGGCGATTACACCAAATGTTGATAGCTGACAGAGAAAAAAACACAGTTCATTGTAAATACATTTATTCGCTATGCTCAGAATTTAAAATAATTGAATAAATACATTCCTTAGATTATAAGCACATATTAATTTGATCAACATTTAATTTAATTAAACGTAAAATACAATTAAAATGTTATAATAAAGCTTCTCTGTTTGAACGACGTACAACTAAATTCTTTTAACTTTTTTTCTTAATTTCAATGGAAACGTATAATAGACAGCATGTTATGCTTTAGCAAAATTAAATTTAGCATTATCTTTTAAGACTATCACAGATTTAAATTTAGATATAACCTGTTTTGACGATTAATATTAAATATCAAGAAGCTATCAAACTTGTGGTATATTACCATTTACCCTTAGTATAGTGAAGATTATGTGTAAAAAAATCAAGATTATTTACCCACTAGTTGAAGAAGCATAATTATTATAATCATAATGTAGTCAAATTTCACCCCTGTCACTCGTCATAGTACAACAATATTTTAATTTAAACAATTTTTTGTTTAGCCCTAAAAAGAAAATACTATGAGAATATGTTATCTAATATCAACAAAAAAAAAGGATTGTAA
>NW_021777991.1:0-1066 GCF_005508785.2 Acyrthosiphon pisum | reverse complement strand
ATTTAAAAATGTTTTCGTTCAAAACTAAAAAAAATCTAAGTGCATTTTTAAGCGCATTGATTTTAATTTTTAAGGTATAAAAAGCAGTTTTTAGGGAATTACATTCCCATTTATAGTTTATTACTAAAGGGTGTTATTTATCTAATTACGTATGTTACATAGGTAATTGAGTAGGTAACTCAATAACATATTATAATTATATTATAATAATTTTATATAGTATAGGTATACTCAACACTTGAATTTATTTAACGATCATGATAAAACATTGTGATAATTTATTTATTCGTATACGGAAATGCGTTTCCGAATGTCATACCCCCACTCGAATGAATCGTACGAAACTTTTTCACACGACAAAACACATTCGTATAAGTAAACAATTCAAGAATACCTATTTTTCGGATCATGTGGAAACTCGTGTGGAAACCACGATTTTCGTATACGGATCCGATCCGTATGAATTCAAGAATAGGCCCCCGGGCAGTGTTGCCATCCTATTTTATAAGTATATCGTACAATATCTATAAAATTATCGTATCCAGCGTGAAAATTATCGTATAAAAAATTTGCTACGCTCGAAATGTTATTGTAACACCGCCATAACAATAAACAACATTTGAACATTGTGCACATAGATAAGAATATACTATCACTATGTGAATATGTGATTATTGTGATTGCACATTTAACATTAGCACATTTGCACTTCACAAGTCTTCAACAGTTAAACTTGAACGTTACGATTTTTAAATTTATTTTTATTGTTGACACATTCAACGTTTCAACGTAAGCGACTAGTGACTATCTCCGTTTAATTTGTTTTTAGTGAGTAATAAGAATCTCAATTCTCAGTCAAATTGTTTTTCTATGCTACTGAGTTAGTGAGCTGTGAGCATTTGAATAAAATCTTTGATTTGTGCTAGTCAGTGAGCAAAAAATGAGTGATGAAGATAATACACCAGGGTGTAGTACGCCAAAAAAAAAAGGATGGTGAGAGGTGGAGATTTGGCCCCAGAAGAAAAACCCAAACATCGAACGCAAAAATTCCGTTCAGAATGGATAA
>NW_021777990.1:0-800 GCF_005508785.2 Acyrthosiphon pisum | reverse complement strand
GTATATTTAATGGAGTTCAAAAAATATATGCAAGATAACTCCTCACGCTTTATACGTTCATATACGCCCATTCGTTAAACCTCGCTGTTGGGCAACTATGTAAAAAAATACTAATGCATGATAGTGCTTTTGCAACGGCATCAGCGGACTGTATTTGTGTTGTAAAAATGACAATGAATAAAACGTACAGTGTATAACAAAACAAGAACATAACCCCAAAAAAAACAGCAGGTATAATATAATTCGGGGACGTACCACAGTACTACCGCGGTTCTACTCAACATATAGAGATATAAAATGATAACATACATAAGATTAACAATTTATTAACAATTTATTAACACCGCCCGCCTTGAGCGTCAGTCTCAAAAAAAGAAAAAACGTTGAGGTAACTAAGATTTATGCAATGGGTAACTTAATAAGTTTTGTAATGGGTCGCTTGTAAGTGGAGTGGGCTGTGCGGATGGTGACGACTCGCACCAGGTCGTCATGGGTATTTGGATGTAGGGCGATGACTCTGGCCAAGGGCCATTGCAAGGGTGAGGTGTGGTCATCCTTCACAGCGACAAGATCATCCACTTGAAGATTACATCGAGGTGTACGCCATTTGAGGCGTTGTTGCAGGGTGTGGAGGTAGTCTGACGACCATTGCCGCCAGAACTGCTGCTGCTGCTGCTGGAGTAATTTCCAACGGTTGAGACGATTACATGGTGTGTTTACATAATCCAAACTGGGCACAGCAAGCAATGCTTCTCCAATGAGGAAGTGTCCGGGAGTCAGTGCAGAGTAGTCACTGGAAT
>NW_021777988.1:0-1014 GCF_005508785.2 Acyrthosiphon pisum | reverse complement strand
TATTGACATTGAGCAGTGCGTAAATTGTGACCCATGTATTTCTAATATACGTACTGGTCGCGCGTTCGATCCTCGCTAGACTTACTTTTTAATGAAAGCTCCTGTTAACTTAATGAATATGTCATCAATACATAAATTACAACAAATTTAACCCGATGGCTTGATTTACATTTGTAAATGATGTAGTTCAAGGCCAAGTCTCTATTTTAAGGAGCACAATAACAAATTTCAATGAAACTATAACAACATTTAATGACAATAAATTATTATTTGACAAAAATATTAAAAAAATTTAAAAATTGAAACAACTATTAATAACATCAATATTGAATTAGTAGACGAACGAAAAGAAATTATTGTTCAAAGATTAATATCCCTAATTGAAAATAATATATTTTAATTAGATATTTTTGTAACGACGTTACAAAGAATGATCTCAAACGTTCAAACAAATAAATTAGATGTTTTTATAATTACACCAGATCAGGTTTTGTCAGAAATAAAACGAATAGAAAATGTGCTACCTGAAAATTTACTAATCCCTATCAAATTTAATGAAAATAATATACAAGAAATTTACAAAATATTACATATAGACCTTCACCCAATGAACGATAGTTTAATATTTATAAAAAAAATCCATAAGTATCACTGAAATTTTCAAATTGTATTACATTATACCAATATACGTTCCAATCAATGATCACGAACAATTCATATATATCGCAGAAAATCCAACATAAATATTAACAGATGATATGGTGACAAAAATATTTAATTTGGTCAAATATCAATAACTGTATAATAGTTGCTGACATTTTTGTCTGTGGTTTCAACGAAATGGTACGCAATAGTGATACTGATCCCACTTGTGTAACAGAAATATTAAAAAATGCTATAATTAAACCTACGCAATGTGATACTTATATTACAGAATTTAAAAAGAATTTTGGTACTCATCGTTTTTCAAAAATAATTGGTACTTGTATGTGAAAAGCCTACCTCAATTACAAT
>NW_021777987.1:0-989 GCF_005508785.2 Acyrthosiphon pisum | reverse complement strand
TTACAATGCAATTTGAAAAATATTAAAAATCAAGTCACAGTTTTTTTTTATAAGAATTTAAAGTTAATTCGTTGTCAAGACACGTAAAAATCACGAAAATGTGCAAATTATTTTAAGTTAGAAATTCATAAAAATTTTTCTTTTTAAATCTAAGATTTAAAAATTTAATACAAGATTTACTATAAGATTGTCTACCTTTATTAACAAAAAAAACACTCCCGGAAAGTCAAATTAAATTTTTATGACCGTTTATAGTTCATATTTTTACAACATTGGATATTCACTCGATTTATCATGAAGCGATTTTGTTATTTTATTGTAAATCAAAAACAAAAACTGGAGATACATGAAAATTTGACTGAATGTTTAAACTCTCATTTTATACACACCATAAAATTTTCAAAATATTTTGAGCTGTTTACGGTCAATTCCAAATTAAAATTTTTTAGTTTTTTTTCTATAAATATCAATAAAATTTTATTCGTTGGGCCAAAAAGCGTAAAATTTTAATACAAGGCTCCTGATATATTGATACAATAGCAGTTGAAAAATATTAAAAGTATTTAAAGTTCGATTTTTTAGCAGAATATATCAAATTTAAAATTTAATAATTATATTTTGTAGTTAAAAATTTATAAAATATTCAACTTTTATAGCTATGCATTGAAAATCTAAAACAAGGTTCCACGTAATTTATTATTCGCAATAATATCATCATATATTATACTTAATAATATCATAGACTGACTGACTGTCTTCGTTCAGAATCGTTCTTCTCATACAATGATAATATATCATTGAATTCAAATTTAACACCATCTATAACAGTGACCCACTCAGTGGCGTAAAAACCGGGTGGGCAAGGTGGGCAAGCGCCACGGGCCCCGAGACCGAAGGGGGCCCCAGCCCAATATACAATACCTACACTATTGCCCATTGGTTATTTCTATATTCGTCATTCGATTCAAAATTTCACAAAAATAGGTATA
>NW_021777986.1:0-734 GCF_005508785.2 Acyrthosiphon pisum | reverse complement strand
TGTTACAAAAAAATCTAAAAAATACATTAAACAGTTACTTTATAGTCATTTTAAGTTCAAATTTGGACGAAATTACATATTGTATAACGCGTTATGAGTACGTAATGGATATTGTGATATGATTAATTTGGAATTTATTATAGGTACCTATTATATGTCAATTTTTTTTAATACCATATATAATATTATGTCTTATACCTAGACTGACATACCGTCTCCGCTCAGAATCGTTTTTCTTATACAATGATATTATATCATTGAATTCAAATTTAATACCATCCATTATACAGTGACCCACTTGTAATCTACTGTACAGCAGAGCGACATCCACCTACCCACCTTTTTTATAATAAAATCATTATTTTATTTCATTAGTACCTACTATTATAATCTAGTAAATCTTATCATTATATAATTGTATGTTTATGGATTTACATCGGTTATCACAGGTAGATATCTTAAATATTTAAAGGACTTTGAAACTCAATGACAATCCGCAAACGAAAATAATTTATAAAAAAAATAATATAAAAACATAATTATAAATAATATTTCAATTAAATTTGACTTTGAAAATTATGTTCAATCCCACGGAGATAAACCTTCGAGTTTTATTTTTTTTCGGTGATTTTTGACCGGAAATGTGTTATTCAATAATTACGAATTGATTGATGTTTTATTTTTTCAATAATAAATGGCACAAGATACAATATAATCATTACCTATACTCTATT
>NW_021777985.1:0-1740 GCF_005508785.2 Acyrthosiphon pisum | reverse complement strand
TTTTTGAATTGTGATTTTAGTACAGTCCAGTATCACTCTAACATTGGGAAAATCTTCAAAACAATTAGGTAAATTTGATACAATTTCAGTATTACTGGGCCAATAAATACAATTTTTTAGAAGGAAACTTATTAAAGGTATTGTTAATACCTAAGTAACTTTGTCTGCAAGAAGAAACACTTATATTTTTGAAAAGAACAGCTAGAACAGCAAATGATAGGTCTTGTTTTAGTTTGGTGAATACTAATACTATACGTCCTTTAATATCTAAGTTATGAGTTCTTTTATCAGGAAAATTTGTTGAAAAGAATTCACATATTTTAATTAAGAGGATAAATGATGGAATACCAGTCATGGTAATTAATTTTGGTTGAGTATGAATCATTTTAAAAAATGGCGAAAAGATATCACCACTTGTTAATTGCACCCCTACATCTTTAAACTCTCTCTGCAGTTCAGGTTCACGGATAGTTTCATGTTTTACAATAGGCAGATTTACAGTTTCCAAATCAAGAACAGGATCCAATATTATTTGAACTACAACAAAAAAATATTAAACAGATAGTAGCAGATTTAGATCAGTCCATTACTGAACCTTTATATTTTGCTTTTTTATGAATCAAAACGTTTGTTCTACCAGAGTCGTCAATAAAACTTCTACTTGAATATTTCATTTTATTTCAATTAAACACAAACACACGTGCCTAGAGTTAATGATTTCTACGCAATACTGTTGTTCGTGTTCCTTATGTACTTAAATACACTTCAACTCAACGTATCTAAACAAAACACTTGGTATTATACATTGTAATACATTTTGCATGATGCTACTCTTTGTCATTTTCTTATACTACCACATCACTCTTTTGACATTATGTGTGAGCATCAATGAAAACAAAATACAACTATGTCTCTTAAATATCAGGTTGAACAAATCGCCCCGGTTGTCACTAGACTGTTGGCCGGCCGGCGTTGAATTACGTATGCCGGTATTGTAGGCCCCGCCACTTTAAGTGCGAGGAAACAAGCCCGAATCATTTTTCTACATGCTGCGATAACGGTCTGATGGCCGTTTCAGAACCGCGTGTGTTGACACCTGTGCCGCATTTACTACAGAGGTTGTTGGTTGAAGATTCGGTAGATTGTAGACACTACCGAAATAACATCCACCGGTACAACAACACTTTGGCATTTGCTGCGTTCTCCACCGACCTCAACGCACGGCGCTTACCAGGTCGGGGACCGGATGTGTTATCTGTTCATAGGCAGGGATATTGGACGATAAGTAATGACTTGATCGGGTACGAACCCATCCAATGCAGATTCTGCCAGCTGTATTTCAACGAATCAGGCGAGGAAAACCGGATTCATAGGGAGCAGCAGCAACTACTGCCTACCTACCGCACACCGTCTATTGCCAAATGTGCTAGGAGGCTTAGACGGCTTGTTACGGGACATCAATCCATTCGCACAGGCTTTCGATATATATTAAATTAATTTTAATGAACAATCCACATTTGCATTACACAATACTACGGACAAATCATGTTCATATTGATTCATAACATTGAAATTTAGTATCTCAAAATCGGCTAGCAAGTACACATGTCATGATTACAATTTCCAATTGTAATAATTAATTACATTATTTGTATTTGATTAGCTTTATATCAGTGTAGATTTACCTGCCTATTTACACTATTCATTTATACATTTTTTACTTTACTTTCAATTAGTTAC
>NW_021777984.1:0-1589 GCF_005508785.2 Acyrthosiphon pisum | reverse complement strand
CCTTTTCTGAAAATATATGTCCTAAAAATTTCACTTCATTAACAGCAATTTGACTCTTTTCTCTATTAAATTTAATCCCCACACTTAATGCTTTATCTAATACTTTTCTTAAAATATCATCATGTTCTTCTTTAGATTTAGCTATAATAATTAAATCATCTA
Source organism: Acyrthosiphon pisum (assembly GCF_005508785.2). Lineage (NCBI taxonomy): Eukaryota > Metazoa > Arthropoda > Insecta > Hemiptera > Aphididae > Acyrthosiphon > Acyrthosiphon pisum. The sequence continues at coordinate 1,427 of NW_021777984.1, read as the reverse complement.
TATAGACAAATACATTTTTTATATCTGCAAAAACTCTACTAAATGTTTTATGAAATACTTCTGGGGCTATTTTAATTCCAAAAGGAAGTCTTTTAAACCTATACCGACCAAATGGAGTTATAAATGTTGTCAATTTTGAACTCTTCAGTGTTAATGGGAGTTGCCAAAATCCTTTACTAGCATCTAATACTGTAAATAATTTAGCTCCACTAAATTTAGAAGAGATTTCTTCAAATGTTGGTAAATTAAAATGTTCCCTCAATAGTACCTTATTTAAGTGAAATGGGTCTAAGCAAATTCTTATCCCCTTTTTGTTTTTATTTTTAACTACTACTATTGGATTCACCCATTCTGTTGGTTCTTCTTCTTTAATAATTATATCATTATTTACCATTGTTTCTAACTCTCTTTTTAATTCATCTATAACCGTAAATGGTACTCTACTTGTATACGTAATATTCCCTACAGCTCCAGGTTGTATTTTAAAATCATACTCTTCTACTTTCATGAGTCCTATTCCCTCACTTATTGATTTGTATTTTGGATCATCCATTATGTTTGCATTTACTTCATATAGTTTTTTAACCAAATTTAATTTTATCATTGTTTCAAACCCAATAATTGGTTGACTTTGCTCATCTACTACTATAAAATCTATATATTCAACCATACCATTCTCAAAATAACATTTTAGTTTACACTTTCCTAACACTTTTATGTAACTTCCGTTGTAATTGCTCAAATTTATTTTAATTTTTTCTATTATTTGTCTATTATCAAACTTCATATAAACATGATTTGGTAATACATTCACCTGAGCACCACTATCTATTTTAAAATGTATCTCTTGATTTTCAATCATACAGTTTATAAACCAACCTCTATCTACTATCGAATCTACATTTATGTTGCCTAAAAATAATACTTCATCTTCCTTCATTTCAAACACTTTTTTATTGTTCTTTACATTATTATTTTTATTATTCCTCACATATCTGTTTTTTACATACGCTGGATTACCGTTATTTATTTTTTTAAAACACATGTTACTAAAATGATTATTACCTTTACATGTGTGACACTGCTTTCCATATGCCGGACATTCTTTAAAGTTATGTATTTTTCCACACTTTCCACATATAGTCTGCTTTTGTTCTTTTTTGTTCGTTTTCTGGTGTTGAAAAACTGCTTGAACCTCGGTTGGTTGTCCGTTGTTGATTGCTGCTGCTTGCTCCGTTGTTTGCTCCGCTGATTTAGCAATTTCACATGCTTTACTCAGTATTAAATTTGGAGTTCTTAATAGTCGATCTTGTACAATTTTACATTTTACTCCTGCGACAATACGATCTCTGATTAACCTATCACGTAGTAAACCAAAATTGCAATTGTTGCTTAATTGTCGTAGATCTGTTTCAAATTTTTCAAAT
>NW_021777983.1:0-692 GCF_005508785.2 Acyrthosiphon pisum | reverse complement strand
GAAATAGACGAATTCAGACGTTGATCCCTGATTTTATCAGTCAGGTAACTATTATTTCAGGTTATTATCGTCAGGTAGCTATTGATTATAATATTTATAGTAATCTATATATTATATTAGATAAAATAATTAATTATACATAAAATATAACAATAAATTATAAATTTGTTAAGACTTATAAATGTTTATTTCATTTTATTTTATTATTTTTTAGATACAACTTTAGAATTGTCATCAGTTGATAATAATGATAACATAATATTTCAAACACCTGTACGAAAGCCTAGAGAAAGACCAAAATAAACTCCAGCTGTATTTCCCTCAACTTCTCGAGTGCTGATGATGGTAAAATAAACAATTATACGTTTAATCCTGATGATGAAAATATAGGACTAAATACAGACTTGATCGATGTTTTGTTAGAGGGTACCCCATTTGATTTTTTTAAGTTGATAGTAGATGACAAAATTATTCTAAAAATATTCGAAGAAACTAATTTATATACACAACAAAAATTAAGTTTGTCACAATATTCAACTAACAGCAGATTATCTAAATGGACCAACACTAATCTAGAAGAGATGCACAATTGGTTGAGATTAATTTTGTGGATGGGTTTGGTTCAACTGCCAGAAATTAGTTTGTATGGAGTAATTCCCCGTTATATTCTAACAATTTTGGAAAAATTATGA
>NW_021777982.1:0-613 GCF_005508785.2 Acyrthosiphon pisum | reverse complement strand
GTGCTCTTTAACTTAAATTACACTCGGTTTAGCCGTTGACTGTGTACGATTGCCTCGAGTGTAGGAATTTCTATGAGCAAAAATATAGTTTTATAAGATTATCATAAGTAGTACATAATTACGTTAATTTATTTAGAATATATAAGCGTAGTCTCAAGTGCTCCATAACTTAAATTACATTCGGTTAGCCGTCGACTGTGTACGATTGCCGTGAATGTAGGGATTTTCAAGAGCATACGATAATAGTCACAATCACAATAGTTAAAATACGGGTTCTTATTACGAGGCTCCAGGAAGGAGCGTTACACACATAATATATTGTAAGCCTTGCGAATCAAAATACATATATTGTCGCCGTGATACCGACCGTCGAACACTACCCCGGAGAAACACAAACCAGATGCAGAGAATTATTACAAACACCGTCGCATAAGGTCAGTGATCAATTATATATACATACATAACATAGACTGTCCAAATTACATTAGGTAGGTATAATACAGTAGTAGGACGATTTTACGCATACACCCTTCAAGAAAATACAAACTCACAATTGTAAAACACACACACAACACACACACATATGTAAATTTACTTATAGTCCCTCTTAAAT
>NW_021777981.1:0-985 GCF_005508785.2 Acyrthosiphon pisum | reverse complement strand
ATGTGACAGTAGGATTTTCAGGCTATGACCTTGATGCGTACCTGTGGGGTGCCGCGTGGTTGAGGTGATGAGGTGACCAACGGTTAGGATTAACCACAAAAAAAACAAACGCAATTTGGTGGTTTTTAATGAAGGGTCGGTGTTTTATTCAACAAGAGAATGACACCGACACGGTGAGTAGTGAGACACGAAAAAAAAAACAAAATAAGATACAATCGATTTTCCGTATTCTCTATGGTGTTGCTAAACTTCGCGAGGACGTCGGTCGTGTCCGTACGTGTACACACGGCGAGGTCTAGAAAACAAGTTACTCATTTTATCCGGTTCACCGAACGGCCGGCCGACCGTTCCTGGCGCGGGTGTCGCGCGCCGGCGTCGTCCGTCGTCGATTGGCGGTTTGTTTGAGAAGCATAGCGCGGCTTTCCGCGTAAAAGGCTATTTGAATTCAAATAGCTATTACGCGGGACCGCGTCATACTCCCCCCCCAAACCGCCAACGGCGGTGGTGTTCCGGCCGTCGCCGGTGTTGTCAGAGAGGGTGTGTGGTGGTTGGGTGCGGTAGACACCTGTCCATGGGCACGTTTTTCCGGCTGTGTTCAGCGGACGTGTCCCTGGCGGTGTCTAGTCGTGGTGGGGTGATGTGGGGGGGCTAAAGAATTGGAGGCTGACCTCCATTTCCTCCGGGGCTGCGTACGTCTCACTCAACAGCTCCGCCTCCTCTTCCGGGGATATTTCCATAGCCGCGGTTTGAGGGGTGGCGGTTGTTGGCTCCTCCGTGGTCCCGGTTGCTCCGGAAGTGTGGGTCACTTCCGGCCCCGTCGCCACGGTGAGGTTTGAGACGGCGGGCCCTGGCTGCGACGGGTCCGGTGTCGTCTCGGGGGCTGTGCTGGGGGTTGGTGCCGGTTTTTGCAGGCGGTGTTGTTGTGACGCTTTCGTCGCCTTGTAATCCCGCATCCGTTCCTTGTTCCGTCGCTGGCGGGAGTTGA
>NW_021777980.1:0-1221 GCF_005508785.2 Acyrthosiphon pisum | reverse complement strand
TGTATTTATTGCAGTAGTGATTATCCGCCAAACGTTTGAGGGACTCGTATTTTTTTAAGCACTTAGTGATATCCCCACGGAAGGAATCACCAGAACTGAAAGCCGCTCCCACTTCTTTTCGGATATGTTCACCTAGATCTCTAAGCAATACACGAAACAGTTAATACCAATCACATTATTTTGCAAATTCAGTTATGAAATGTTAATGTAAGCGCTAAAGCGCAAACATTCAAAATAATAAAGAAAAACATAAAAAGCAAAGATTTAACTACCTGCCGGTTTTACTGGGGTCCAATGGCCATTGCTTCAACAGTTTCAGGTAGTTTTTATAGAGATTGGCCATCTGAAATGACAAATTGTAATTGCACATGGGCTGATCAGTGACAATTAACGATCATGTTCATGGGTAATGAACAATATGAAATAAAAACGATTAATGTTACCTATTCTGAGACTGCGTTTGTGCCTTATTGCTCACGTTATTGGCCAAATTTTCACTATTGACTTTCCGGTTGAACTCTGGCTTTTGGGTCTGGAAAAAAAAACGGGAAAAAATTTCTAAGTCCATATCACGTCTATAATATTATCACTACAGCAACACTCCGCAGTGTTGCCATAACAATAATTTTATATACCACAATAATAATTTAATACCACGTAACAATCGCAAAATTATTCTAAGTTCAAAATATTTAATATAATTCACGCGTTCATTTTCTAAGTCCAAAATATCGACTAATTCAATGATCGGTTTTTCGAAACCTCCAGGAAATAATATACACGTTTTGTTATAATTTCGATTTTCCGACGGCTTGGGTCTGGGAAAAAATATCCCGCACTCGGATTTTTGATTTTTCGATTTTCCGACCGCTTTTCACGGACCCCCTTGGCTTTTGGGTCTGGGAAAAAAAGTCGAAATATCGAAAAACGTCTAAGAGGTTTTATATTCGTATGCCGTTATACAAAAATAACCCGCAATCGGATTTTTGATTTTTCGATTTTCCGACCGCTTTTCACGGACCCCCTTGGCTTTTGGGTCTGGGAAAAAAAGTCGAAATATCGAAAAACGTCTAAGAGGTTTTATATTCGTATGCCGTTATACAAAAATAACCCGCAATCGGATTTTTGATTTTTCGATTTTCCGACCGCTTTTCACGGACCCCCTTGGCTTTTGGGTCTGGGAAAAAAAGTCGAAATATCGAAAACGTCTAAGAGGTTTTA
>NW_021777979.1:0-506 GCF_005508785.2 Acyrthosiphon pisum | reverse complement strand
AAAAGCGGCATTAATGTATGATGAAGATATACCAGCTAATTCTCACTTGGAAATACAAGCTGAATTAGAACTCTGGAAGACGAAATGGGCCAACACTGAAAATCCAAAGCCCCAAACTGCGGTTGAAACATTGGTACATTGTAAGGTATTTTACCCAAACATCAAAATATTACTACAAATTTTTGCAACAATTACAATAACATCAGCAACAGCTGAAAGATCATTTTCTTCCCTAAGAAGATTGAAAAATTACATGAGATCTTCTATGACAGAAGACAGGCTAAATGGGTTAGCAGTGCTGCATATACATAAAGAAATACCCATCGATATCGACGATGTCATAAATATATTTTCTCGACAGAAGCAAAGGCGAATGAAAACTGAAGATTGGTCAAAAGACTAATGCACTTATTATTATCTTTTTTATTATTTTAAAATATATTATAATAAATATACATACGTACTAAAATTATATATTTTGTCTTTGTGTAATACAATTTATAGCC
>NW_021777978.1:3353-4217 GCF_005508785.2 Acyrthosiphon pisum | reverse complement strand
ACTCAGTAGGTAGGCAGGTCGGTTAGGCGTAGGTGCGGATGACCCGGGGTCGTGGTTTCGAATCCGCCGGCGGGGGATCGATATAATTGCGGCGGCCGTGTTAAATTAACTTTTTTTTTTCGGATCGAATTTTTTTTTTCCGCGTTTTTTTTTCGTTATTTACATTTCGCTATCACTCCCGCCTTATTATATTTAACGAAAATTTTTTGATTTTTTTTTTAAAAATTCGAGTTTAACCGACTTTACGGACCTTGCACGGCCCCGTCAAAGACTTATTCGCCTTCCCCGCCAAATTTATGGGCCGCGCGCGGCCCTATTTTTTTCCCGTCGGGCCCGCCGCGGCCGAGATCACGTGCAAACCGAGCGCCGCCGTCCCGCGTGTCGGTCGATAATTTTTTGGAAAAGTCGAGTTTTAACACTCATAGACGCGTCTGCACTCCCCGTCGACGACTTATTCGCGTTCCCCACTAAATTTATAGGCCGCGTGCGGCCGCACTTCCTCCCGGACGAGTCCCGCGGCGGACGAGTCGATCGCGGAGAGCGCGGCGTCGTCGCGATTTTAACGATTATTCCGACTTTTTCGACTACCGTCACCAATATCTCCTCTACGAGACGTCGGACCTCCCCGTCGAAGACGTATTCGCGTTCCCCGTTAAATTTATAGGCCGCGCGCGGCCGCACTTATCACGGGACGAGTCCCGGGGCGGAGCAGCGTCGCGGAAAGCGGACGGTCGATATCGCCGCCGTCGAGTAGGTATCGCTATATACAGGCATAAATATATGCGTCGGGACGTTCGTATTTTTCGCGGATATCGCGTTTTCGACCTCCGAGGACGGGCGAAGCCGGTCGTCCGCCGTCCGACC
>NW_021777978.1:0-827 GCF_005508785.2 Acyrthosiphon pisum | reverse complement strand
GTAATGTAATTTGTAATTATAAATACTGCAGCAGATACTATTTAATACAATATTAAAAAAGTAATAGATATATTAGAATTTGCGGCGGCAATGTAAAGTGAATTTTTTTCGCGTTTTTTCCTGTATTTACCTTTCGCTATCACTTCCACCTTAAGACCTGTGACGAAAATTTTAGGATTTCTTTGAAAATTCGAGTTTTCCGCCTTAACGGTTTTCGTTATGACTTAATTTTGCGTTTTCGGTGACAGTAAGGAACGTTGTCCGTGATTCGACGCAGTCGGGTCGCATACCTGATTACGTGACTCAGTCGTCGTCAAACATTGTCTGCTATCCGACGAAGTCAGATTGCTTACTCGGATAACTGAGTTGACTGACCTGCTAGACACCCAAAAATATGGTGGCTAAATGATTTGCATGGACGCCCGAAATATTTTAAATTATTTTTTCACATAACTTTAGACTTAATTTTGATTTATCGGTGAGTGTAATGAACGTCGTCCGCGATCCGACGCAGTCGGATTGCATACCTGATGACGTGACCCGACCGTCGAACATTGTCTGCTATCCGACGAAGTCGGATTGCCTACTGACATAACTTTAATGAGATGACTGACCTGCTAGACACACATAAAAGACTGCGGCTTTATGATTTGCATAGCCGCCCGAAATTATTTGAAACTATTATTTTCATGTACATTTTTCTCAATTTGCGTTTTCGATGACAGTAATAAACGTTGTCCGCGATTCGACGCAGTCGGATTGCATACCTGATGTCTTGACCCGGCCGTCGCACATCGTCCGCTATCCGACAAAGTCGGATTGCCTAC
>NW_021777977.1:0-1113 GCF_005508785.2 Acyrthosiphon pisum | reverse complement strand
GGCATGTTTGTGATTTCATATAATATAAAAATAAATCGCAGAATGTGTGCTAAGCGCAATAATTCTACTGTACGTGTGTTGTGACTGAACTCTTTAAACGGTTAGACCGATTTGAATGAATTTTTTGTATGCGTTTGCGTTTATTCATCTGATTTTAGTACGGTTAGGGTAGGTTAGGATTTTGTATTAATTGATTATATCAATCCACCATAGGTAGAATACGACAAACTTGGTATAACTTTGATACTTTAGAGTTGAATCATACACTAACGTACATACAACACGGGGTCTGCGATCTACCGCAGGTAGATTGCCCACCTGATGATGTACTGCTGCGAATCAGAATTTTTATTCCGGGCAACGGAAAAGTTAAGATTAATTTTGAAACCATGCACCGAATATTAAATAACGAATTGAACAAAGTTTGAGTCACTTATAGTTGGTACACTTAATGGGCAACGAAGTGCACGGGTTCAGCTAGTATTTTATATTTTTGAATATTTGTACGTCTAATGACTATAAATATTAAGTCAAGTAGGTATTTTATATATGTATAAACCTAGTTTACTCACTATAGATGTACTATATTATACCTAATATCAAACTCACGCGTAACAAAGTTTCGACCGACGTCTTCTCTTAATACTTTTGGAGATTAATAAGTGATAAACTGCGATAACTGTTAACATAACAACCCGATATTGTTTTATTGACCATATCACGTTATGAATTTCGATAGCTTGTGGGTACGCTGAAGTAGTAATTTTCAAGGAAATTCTCGTACCTCTGAGGAATATAATTTCGAAATGTTTAAATAATTAATACTATAATGCCTACGGTATGGTAATAGATGGATTTTTTGTGTATGGAAAGTTCGATTAGACATAGGCAACTAAAACTACAACATATTAATTACATACATAATACCCCTTATTAGTATCAGTTATTATCCACAATATATTATTATAATATTATGTTTTCAATTATATAATATACCATCAATTTCCTTATATTCCTAACTATTTTTAGATTTTAAGCAGAGCGATAAATGTATTGATTTTACAATTATGTGTGTTTTTTTTTAATTATTATTTTTTTTTCGTATCTGTGTAC
>NW_021777976.1:0-1381 GCF_005508785.2 Acyrthosiphon pisum | reverse complement strand
TTTTACAATGATGTGTGTTTTTTTTTTATTTTTTAATTTTAATTTTTTTTTGTGTCTGTGTACACGAAAAGTAGTCGAAATAATGCTTCGATTTTCAACTTCAGTATCTTGTTTGATTGGAAAGTGAATATCGTTGTTGCATTGGGGAGGTCAAAATTTAAAATTCCCAGTAATTCTCAAAAGCGCCAAGAAAAACCAAAGAAAAATTAAGGAAAAACGGGAATTTTTACGCAAAATCGATTTTTCACAAAATTGAATTTGGTTTTTGGTGTAACTTTAAAAAAAATGACCGTAGATACATGACATTTTGACTGAATGTTTATATTAACATTTTCTATACACCATAACATTTTCTAAATTGTTCATCATCTAAAAAATACATTTACACAGTTTATTTTTATAGTCATTTTAAGTACAAATTTGGACGAAATTACATATTGAAAACCTAGAATAACTATTTTAGTTATTTTGTTGTGATTGTATAATATGATTCTTGGGTATCTTGAAACTTCTAAAGTATACTATTATATATCTATGATAGTATCACGGTTTGTTGTTGATGTATAACGCGTTATAAGTACCTAATAGATATTATGATATGATTAATTTGGAATTTATTATAGGTACCTTTTATTGGTCAATTTTTTTTAAATACTATATAGACTATAATATAATATTATGTATTATACCTAGACTGACATACCGTCTCCGCTCAGAATCGTTTTTCTTATACAATGATATATATCATTGAATTCAAATTTAATACCATCCATTATACAGTGACCCACTTGTAACCTACTGTACAGCAGAGCGAAATCCACTTACCCACCTTTTTGCATTTTTAATCTATTTTCTATACACACAATGACACTTTCAAATGCATTGTTATCGACGATAATTTATCGTCGGCTAAGAGGCAATACGTCGTATCTCCAAATAGTGGTTTTTTCAGGAAACCCATAAAACTGATACCGTATTACATATATTAAAGCAAATAACTTTTGTAGTGATGAAATATATCTTAAAATATTCTTATATAGTTATAAACCTATTTGGTATAACTTAACTATATCATAAATACATTTAAATAGCGGGTTTTAATTTAAAATCAATTAATAATAATAATATTAATAATGTGTTCCAGTTGAATCACTCGTATTTAAGTTAGTTAGGTTAACCAATAATGTACGTCAAAACTTAATACAAATAATGTATAATAACCTGTCCTTATAATTGATAATATGCTGCTCGAATATACATCACAACTCACAAGATAGGTTAGGTTAGGCCACAGTAAAAAGGTTGAAAAACACTGCTGTTAAATATAAGTATAAATATGAATAAGGTACGTAGTATAGTTATCCAGATACACTATATACAC
>NW_021777975.1:0-915 GCF_005508785.2 Acyrthosiphon pisum | reverse complement strand
CATTTATAAATTTTTAACTACAAAATAATTTTTCAAATTAAAATTTTAATAAATTTGTCAAAATTTGATCTTTAAATGCTTATAAAAAAAAATTGGGCCTATGTATTTTTTATATTTTTCAACTGATATTGTTAAAATATATCAGGAGCTTTGTATTAAATTTATACACCTTTTTGGCCCAACAGATAAAACTTTGTTGATATTTATAGAACAAAAAAACTAAAAAAATTGAAAACTTACAATGTCCGTAAACAGCTCAAAAAGAGTCAAATTATTTTAAAAATTTTATCGTATATATAAAATGCTAATATAAACATTCAGTGTAATTTTCAAGTTTCTACAGTCACTCGTTTTTTAATTACAACAAAATAAGAAAATCGTTACGTAAGAAATCGAGTGAATATCAAATGTTGTAAAAATATGAATTTCAAACGCCCATAAAAATTTAATTTGAGATTTTTATAGACATTTTTTTTTTGGTAAAGGTAGAATATCCTATAAGGAATCTTGTATTACATTTTAAAATCTTAGATTTAAAAAGAAAAATTTTTATGAATTTATAACTCGAAATAATTTGCAAATTTTCGTGATTTTTCCATATTTTGTCATTTTTTGAACTTTAAATGCTTAAAAAAAAAAACTGTGACTAACGATTTTTAATATTTTTCATCTGCCTTTGAAACAATATACTAGGAGCCTTCTATTAAATTTTCAAGCTTTTTTGATAAACAAATAAAATTTTATTGATATTTTTAGAAAAAAAACTAAAAAAAAATGGAAAATAAAAATGTCCGTAAAGAGCTCAAAATACATCAAAATATTTTGAAAATTTTATCGTGTATAGAAAATGGAAATATAAACATTCAGTCAAAATTTCATGTATCTACGGTAATTTTTTTTAAAGTTACACCAAAA
>NW_021777974.1:0-226 GCF_005508785.2 Acyrthosiphon pisum | reverse complement strand
CACCCCCAGCTTTTTATTTAGCACCCCCACACCAAAACCACCAAAAATTTAAAAATCATGAAAAAAATGTTTTTTTTTTGTATTTGACGTTTATTAGGACAAACACAAATTGGTTGTGATGATTATAGTTATATCATATATTAGGTACCGTAAAATGGGGTGAATTGCAACGATTTTTGAGTTTTACCCAACTTTGATCTTCATTTAAAAATCAGACATTTATAAT
>NW_021777973.1:0-1187 GCF_005508785.2 Acyrthosiphon pisum | reverse complement strand
ACGATAATTATCATTGATGTATTTATATAAAACAAAAAATTGTTTCCCGGGTGATTTTACCGCTACCGCCACAGTGTGTGAGCCTTTTACTATGTAGCCCGTATAGGTACAAAGTACAATGATTATCAAACCTTGGATTGAACGATATGGATTTTATTACATTTAACTTCTGGTCTTTACAAATGGAAAATACTACATAGTTATGCTGCAATAATGTATGAGCCATGGGGTGAAATGCATGAAACCCTGCTGGATGGGCCTATACGCTACACTATGTGCATAAAATGTCCTTACTATATTAATTTGAATTGTGTAATATTTATTACTCTGGGACATAAAAATCCTAATTGTTGCGGTACCTACAACTGACTAGGTATACACATTTACACACAAACACCTCCCAGAACAACTCAACTTTGAAGGACAATATCTCATCAACGGATTAACAAAAAATGAAAATTTAAACGTGATAATTCATAAAAAAAATAGCATTATTAATTTATGAAATTTTAAGTATAGGTTACCATTTGAAAATCAAAAGTTGATAGTAGTTTACCTAATTAATATAAGGGTGAAAAATATAAAACATTTATACAAATGTAGAAATACATAAAACTAAAATTAAAAAAAAAAAAAAAATCTAAAAAAGTTAATACTTTTCGAGATAATGAGTGTTCAACGATAAAAGAATCACCCTGTATATAGTAGCTACTCAATTACTAAAATAAATTGCCGCATTTTCTATAATAATTGTAGCTTATTGGTTTTGTCGCAGATTACATTAGGTACGTTTACATGATATCGACTTTAAGTCGATTTTCGAAATAGTGTAATTTTGCCACAGTTTACCACCTCCCTTTAACTAATACAGACAATCATCATTAGTCAAGTATAATAGGTTAGGTCATAATTGTTTTAAAAAATTATTGTAAAGAAAAATAAATATATTGGTTTTCCAAGGAGATGTGGGACTTCTGGGACACACTGTACAGCAGCGAGGGGTCACCACTTTTGTCAACCGCCACCACCATGACACCGTCGCTCAACCACCACGCCGACGCCGAATCCTACCACGCCACGTAATAAATGGCGGGACGGGAAGGGAAGGGAAGTCGCGCAAACCGAGTACCGAACGCCGGCGGCCCCTCTATCGTTTTCCAGCCGTCCGACCGACCACTCGTGGCCTG